>NC_092354.1:37355846-37542392 GCF_963676685.1 Mytilus edulis
ATAATACAACAGCAAACTTGTTGTTGGTATATTGATAACTTTTGGACATTTTACTGGAAATTTGATTATTTTTTGGATTATTGTAATTGATGTTACCTTAAATCGGTCATTTGACCACTACAACTTTCTAAAATGTATTGATAATTGTGTTTAATGTTACATTAAATCGGTCATTTGACCGAGATACTTTCTAATATGTATTGACAAATGCATTTGAAGTCAATTTGGACCACCTAACCTTCATTATAGAATTATAACACTTTTTTAGTAAATTTTACCACTTTTTGGATAATTCATTCAGATGTTACCTTCAATTGACCATATTTATAGGATCATTGTAAATAATACAACAGCAAACCTGTTGTTGGTATGTTGATAATTTTTCGACATTTTACTGTAAATTTGATTTTTTTTTATAATTGTAATTGATGTTACCTTAAATCGGTCATTTGACCAAGACAACTTTCTAATATGTATTGATAATTGTATTTGATGTTACCTTAAATCGGTCATTTGATTAAGACAACTTTCTAATATGTATTGATAATTGTATTGATGTAACCTTAAATCGAACATTTGACCGAAATACTTTCTAACATGTATTGACAAATGCATTTGAAGTCAATTTGAACAAACCAAACCTTCATTATAGATTTATAATACTTTTTTTAGTAAATTTTACCACTTTTTGGAAAAGTTTCTTATATGAATTGATAACTGTATTTGATGTTACCTAAATCGGTCATTTGACCAAGACAACTTTCTAAAATGTATTGATAATTGTATTTGATGTTACCTTAAGTCGATCATTTGACCGAAATATTTTCTAACATGTATTGACAAATGCATGTGAAGTCATTTGAACAAACCAAACCTTCATTATAGAATTATAATACTTTTTTTAGTAAAATTTAGCACTTTTTTGGATAATTCATTCAGATGTTTACCTTCAATTGACCATATTTATAGGCTAATTGTAAATAATACAACAGCAAACCTGTTGTTGGTATATTGATAACTTTTCGACATTTTACTGTAAATTTGATTTTTTTTGATAATTGTAATTGATGTTACCTTAAATCGGTCATCTGACCAAGACAACTTTCTAAAATGTATTGATAATTGTATTTGATGTTACCTTAAATTGGTCATTTGACCGAGATACTTTCTAATATGTATTGACAAATGCATTTGAATTCAATTTGGACCAACCAAACCTTCAATATTGAATTATAACACTTTTTTTAGTAAATTTTACCAATTTTTTTTATCATTCATTCAGATGTTACCTTCAATTGACCATATTTATAGGATAATTGTAAATAATACAACAGCAAACTTGTTGGTTTAGTGATAACTTTTCGACATTTTACTGGAAATTTGATTTTTTTTTTTATTATTGTAATTGATGTTACCTTTAATGGGTCATATGACCATGACAACTTTCTTAAATGTATTGATAATTGTATTTGATGTTATCTTAAATCGATCATTTCACCGAAATATTTCCTAACATGTATTGACAAATGCATGTGAAGTCAATTTGAACAAACCGAACCTTCATTATAGAATTATAATACTTTTTTAGAAAATTTTACCACTTTTTGGATAATTCATTCAGATGTTACCTTCAATTGACCATATTTATAGGCTAATTGTAAATAATACAACAGCAAACTTGTTGTTGGTATATTGATAACTTTTCGACATTTTACTGTAAATTTAATTTTTTTTTTGATAATTGTAATTGATGTTACCTTAAATCGGTCATTTGACCAAGACAACTTTCTAAAATGTATTGATAATTGTATTTGATGTTACCTTAAATCGGTCAATTGACCGAGATACTTTCTAATATGTCTTGATAATTATATTTGATGTTACCTTAAATCGGTCATTTGATAAAGAAAACTTTCTAATATGTATTGATAATTGTATTTGATGTAACCTTAAATCGATCATTTGACCGAAAAACTTTCAAACATGTATTGACAAATGCATTTGAAGTCAATTTGAACAAACCAAACCTTCATTATAGATTTATAATACTTTTTTTAGTAAATTTTACCATTTTTTGGACAATTTTCTTATATGTATTGATAACTGTATTTGATGTTACCTTAAATCGGTCATTTGACCAAGACAACTTTCTTAAATGTATTGATAATTGTATTTGATGTTATCTTAAATCGATCATTTGACCGAAATATATCCTAACATGTATTGACAAATGCATGTGAAGTCAATTTGAACCAACCAAACCACCATTATAGAATTATAATACTTTTTTAGAAAATTTTACCAATTTTTGGATGATTCATTCAGATGTTACCTTCAATTGACCATATTTATAGGTTAATTGTAAATAATACAACAGCAAACCTGTTGTTGATATATTAATAACTTTTCGACATTTTACTGTAAATTTGATTTTTGTTTTGATAATTGTATTTGATGTAACCTTAAATCGATCATTTGACCGAAAAACTTTCTAACATGTATTGACAAATGCATTTGAAGTCAATTTGAACAAACCGAACCTTCATTATAGAATTATAATACTTTTTTAGAAAATTTTACCACTTTTTGGATAATTCATTCAGATGTTACCTTCAATTGACCATATTTATAGGCTAATTGTAAATAATACAACAGCAAACCTGTGTTGTTGGTATATTGATAACTTTTCGACATTTTACTGTAAATTTAATTTTTTTTTTGATAATTGTAATTGATGTTACCTTAAATCGGTCATTAGACCAAGACAACTTTCTTAAATGTATTGATAATTGTATTTGATGTGAACTTAAATCGATTATTTGACCAAATACTTTCTAACATAAATTGACAAAATCATTTGAAGTCAATTTGAACAAACCAAACCTTCATTATAGAATTATAATACTTTTTAGTAAAGTTTACAACTTTTTTGGTAATTCTTTTAGACATGTTAGATGTAAGCTTCAATTGATCATATTTATAGGATAATTGTAAATAATACAACAGCAAACCTGTTGTTGGTATATTGATAACTTTTCGACATTTTACAGTAAATTTGATTTTTTTTTTGATAATTGTAATTGATGTTACCTTAAATCGGTCATTTGACCAAGACAACTTTCTAAAATGTATTGATAATTGTATTTGATGTTACCTTAAATCGGTCAATTGACCGAGATACTTTCTAATATGTCTTGATAATTGTATTTGATGTTACCTTAAATCGGTCATTTGATAAAGAAAACTTTCTAATATGTATTGATAATTGTATTTGATGTAACCTTAAATCGATCATTTGACCGAAAAACTTTCAAACATGTATTGACAAATGCATTTGAAGTCAATTTGAACAAACAAAACCTTCATTATAGAATTAAAACACTTTTTTAGTAAATTTTACCAATTTTGTGATAAGTCATTCAGATGTTACCTTCAATTGACCATATTTATAGGATAATTGTAAATAATACAACAGCAAACCTTTTGTAGGTGTATTGATAACTTTTCGACATTTTACTGTAAATTTGACCATACTTTTGATAATTCTAATTGATGTTTTTTTTAAATGGGTCATTTGACCAAAACAACTTTCTTATATGTATTGATAATTGTATTTGATGTAACCATAAATCGGTCATTTGACCAAGACAACTTTCTAATATGTATTGATGATTGTATTTGATATTACCTTAAATCGGTCATTTGACCAAGACAACTTTTTAATATGTATTGATAATTGTATTTGATGTTACCTTAAATCGGTCATTTGACTAAGACAACTTTCTAATATGTATTGATAATTGTATTTGATGTTACCTTAAATCGGTCATTTGACGAAGACAACTTTCTAATATGAATTGATAATACCTTAAGTCGATCATTTAAACGAAATACTTTCTAACATTTATTGACAAATGCATGTGAAGTCAATTTGAACAAACCAAACCTTCATTATAGAATTATAATACTTTTTTAGTAAATTTTACCACTTTTTGGATAATTCATTCAGATGTTACCTTCAATTGACCATATTTATAGGCTAATTGTAAATAATACAACAGCAAACCTGTTGTTGGTATATTGATAACTTTTTCGACATTTTACTGTAAATTTGATTTTTTTTTGATAATTGTAATTGATGTTACCTTAAATCGGTCATTTGACCAAGACAACTTTCTAAAATGTATTGATAATTGTATTTAGTGTTGCCTTAAATTGGTCATTTGACCGAGATACTTTCTAATATGAATTGACAAATGCATTTAAAGTCAATTTGAACAAAGCAAACCTTCATTAATACTTTTTTAGTAAATTTTACCTCTTTTTGGATAATTCATTCAGATGTTTCGTTAAATTGACCATATTTATAGGATAATTGTAAATAATACAACAGCAAACCTGTTGTTGGTATTTTGATAACTTTTCGACATTTTACTGTATTTTTTTTTTTGATAATTGTAATTGATGTTACCTTAAATCGGTCATTTGACCAAGACAATTTTCTAGTATGTATTGATAATTGTAGCAGGAGTCAACCTGAACCATCAAAACTTAACTATAAAATAAAAAAAAAAAAATTCAATAAATTTTACCACTTTTTGGACAATTTTCTTATATGTATGACAATTGTATTTGATGTTACCTTAAATCGGTCATTTGAACGAGATACTTTCTAATATGTATTTGAAGTCAATTTGAACAAACCAAACCTTCATCATAGAATTATAATACTTTTTTAGTAAATTTTACCACTTTTTGGATAATTCATTCAGATGTTAGGCCACACCAATTTAATTTCTTGTTCTACGGATTTTGGGACTCCAAAAATTGGGGCGAGCGAGCGATTTGAAAATTTTAATAAAAAAATATTTAATTTGCAAATTTTTGAGGCGAAGCTTAAAAAGTAAAGGCGAGCGATTATATTTTTTTTTTTGTAAACATAAAATAGTAGGTTTTGACTATATTAAAACTTGATTTATAACTTGTACCTTGACATTTCTTTAGGGAGCTACCATTTGATTTTTATGGGGGGGGGGGGGGGGGGGGGGGGATGAAATTTGAAAAAAATAGGCAGGACAGGAGTTTTGTGTAAAAAAAAAGGCAAGATGAGACGCTTGCAAAAAAAAGTCAGGATAAACTAAAAAACCAAAGGCAGGACCGAACAGAGTGAAAAATAAAAAGGCAGGACAGAGATTACAGTTAAAAAAAAATGCAGGACAAAATTTTTCATCCTAGCCCCCCCCCCCCCATAAAAATCAAATGGTAGCTCCCTTAATTTCAATCTAATTAAAACCGATCTCTCATCGCTCTTGTTTCTGATATGTCGCGTGGTAGATCTAACGAAACCGGCTTTGAGGTCACATGTGAGTGAACTAAAAGTTATGAATTTATAAAGATATGCAAATGAGTTGACGACCTATTAATAAGCCAATCAAAAAAGTTTATGAATTATTTTGACTGACGATTTCGTCGTAAATAAAATGAGTTACATCCCTTTGCCTTACGTTAAACTTCCAAGATCGTGGAAGACTCAATTTCATTGGTCGAAAAAGACACACCTACAAGGTCACTCACATGTGACCTCAAAGCGGGTTTCGTTAGATCTCCCACGCGACATATCAGAAACAGGAGCGATGAGAGATCGGTTTTTAATTAGATTGCCTTAATTTATGAAGTATTTTTTCTCTGTTCAACAAGAAATAATTGAATAATTAAATCTGGTCTATGTATGTGTGACTGACAATGAGACAATTCTCCATCCAAGTCATAATCAGGTTCAGAACAACACCTTAATGTTATGAATATCCCTTTTTAATATGAGGGGTCAATATATTAAAGTTGTAATATATTTTTTTTGTAAAAACACTTTTAGTACAAAAGGGCTAATATTTTCCCAAAGAACTATATCTATATGGTATTAAATGGTCAAAACATGTCCAAGAATTTAGTAATATTCCTGGACTTCAACCATGTTAACACATTTACTTTAACAGTTTAATATTATTCAAAATAAGTGGACCCCTCTTTTAGAAAAGTTGTTTAAAATATAATGTATTTCTCCTCTTTTTGAAAAAAAAATTCTAAGTTTTCAAAGGATTTGTATAGTAGCACTATACAAATCCTTAGTATTTCTATTTTCTTTTCAACAACAGTAAACATGGTAAAATGACCCCTTCAAGGCCCTTGTCTGAGGGATAACCTGATTATAACAAATATAGGTCAAAGTACGACCTTTACACAGAGCTTTGATCCAGACCAAACAACAAGCTATAAGGGACCACAACTTAGTATTGTAAACAAATTCAAACAGGAAAACCAACGATCTAATTTATATTTCCAAATGGGAAAATACCAATGAACCACATCAACAAACGACAGGTCCCTGAATCAATCAGGACATCTGCACAAACCTGCAGCGGGTATGACCGTCAGCATACATTATAATTGCAGTTGAAGGCAAATTCTTCAGAAGTTCTTTGTACTTTATGAACGAACATTTTTTGATAGGGAATATGTCTGGGGGGAAAGAAACCAATTTTTTGTTCTGTACAGGTATTTCCGCTATTATATATTTTCACGGAGCACTCCCACTTGGAATAAATTGGTTTCATGCTGAAACAAATATTCTCACAGATCTATTTACAGTGTTGTGGGGTGCTTATAGGTTTAAAATCGTTATATAAAGGTTATACTATGATTTTAAAAACAAATGTTGAGCTCTTTTTATAATATTTACAAAAAAAAAAACATTGCGGGAAATGAACATGATTACATTTCCGGATGCGGGAAGCGGGAATATAATAAAAATTAAAAAAAATTGTTTTGAAAAAAATAGGTGCGGGCGGGTCCGTCGAACAAGGAATTAAATTGGTGTGGCCTTACCTTCAATTGACCATATTTATAGGATAATTGTAAATAATACAACAGCAAACCTGTTGTTGGTATACTGATAACTTTTCGACATTTAACCGTAAATTTGAATTTACTTTTGATAATTGTAATTGATGTTACCTTAAATTGGTCATTTGACCAAGACAACATTCTACTATGTATTGATAATTGTATCATGAGTCAACTTGACCCAATCAAAACAGTATTGCGCAATAGCAAGTATTTTCAATTGCACAGTATTGCGCAATAGCAAGAAATATCATATTGCACAATATTGTGCAATAGCAAGACATTTCAATTGGAGTTATCTTTCTTTGTCCAGAATAAGAGTTGAATCAACTGAAATCATTGTTTTATACAACAATGTATATTCACTTTTACTACCAAATGATGAATTAAAATAATCTTAACCATTTAGTGATAAGAAGCACTTTTTTTACACTTTAATATTTTATGATGTATTTAAATGAGCAATTATTGTTGCAAACTCCATTAGAAAGGACTAGAGGCTTTAAGGGCCATTTTTGGCCCCACCCCCAAATTTAATTTGTCATGTTGTAAGTCTATACCATAAACATTCTGAAAAAAAAAATGATTTTTGGGTCTAGCTCGTTTATTATGTTGCCTAGCAACCAATATAATGGCGGAGTTGAAGTCATAAAACATGATTATTATACAGCTTTAATATATCTATATCTGAAATTAAACATGTTTAGCAACTTTTAGTGAACTTTACATTTGTATACTATTTAAATATTACATATTACGTAATTTTGTCGTTCAAAGTACTACGGCATACATACATGAAGTCACGTAAAGTAGATATAACAAAAAAAAAACAGACTTAACATAAAGTAATAATAATAAATAAAATAATTATGTGGTTCAATGTATGACGGGATACATAAGTTTCACTTCAAATGTATATCATAAAAAACAGACTTAACAAAAAAGTAGTATAATTGAATAAAATAGTTATGTCATTCATAGTATGTATGTCCTGTATCTTCCTCCTTTAGCAGGAGCACCACCATGGGTTATGTTTTTAACAGGAAGATATTTATCACACTGTATCGGTACAGATTTAATGTGAGCTTTTGCCTCTCAAGTCTCTAAGCCTGGCCGTGGCGGGTCTCACTTTCAGAAAGTTAACCTTTCCAAAAACCATTAACCACAGAGTCACTTCAAAAGAATATCTAAAAAAATTGAATTAATAGTACAAGTTATATTAATAAAGATATATTGCCGACTCTAAATAAAATTTACTTACAGACTTACGTAAAATATCTTTAAAATGTTTAATGACTATGACCCCTACTATAGTATAGTGTATTGTGGAAGGTTCATTTAAAAGGTGTTGGCATAAATATAGATACATCAGTTTGATCATTCAACAATCTAGGCTTTAGAACAATGTTTACTCTACATTTTTCCACTTCAGAAAATGACTATCAAATAAAGGAATTTTCCAGTTGTTATCCGTTCGTTTGATGTGTTTCAGCTTTTGAATTTGCCATTTGATTAGGGACAACCGAAGTTCAGTATTTCAATGATTTCACTTTTTTGCAGGGAAATTAGTTGGAACAAATGGTGATACTCATATGGCACAAATGAATCTCTTGTTCATTTGATATAGAGCCAGGCTTAATTTAGGCTCCCCCCCCTCCAAAAAAAAAAGAGTAAAAGTGGATACTGACCTGAAGGTTATGGGGTATCGGCCAATGTGCAAAGAAGAGTGGCAGCATTTGGAAAAACACGTTGTCGGAAATTTCATTTCTATGTATCCCAAAGGTGACTGGGGTATAGAACCGGGGTATAGAAATATGGTCACTTGGTCTTCTCCTGACCGGCAGTAAAACGCTTGCCGAGGTGGGGCTTCCGTTTGGCTCTGCGGGATGTATCAAATTCGCAGTCAAGTCCGGGCAGAAGGGGACGTTAAATCCGATGTCTCGTGTAAAGAGGGTGCCACGCTCTTTGCACGTTAATAACCCTTGTAACAACTCCTTTGAGGGGTCCGTAGGTGGCCTGTTGTAAGGCAAAAGTTCTGTCCCTATCCAAGATACCCTCATTTCCCAGTGGCAGTCCAAATTTCTCCGACCAGCATCCCAGATGGCCTCTATCATATCAACCTACCTATTGTATTTATTGTGAACTTGTTCTCATCCTGAATATGCATGAAATATTTGCCACTAGACGTAAAGCAACCGACAATCAATCAATCATTTATATGTATTTTTTACCAAGATAAAGAGTTTGCTTTCATAATCAATCGACACTGTAGTACAACAGATGTGGGATGAACACTTGTTCCAGTTGTCCTCACCTTTGCCATTGGTATCATGAGTAACGCTATGGCTAAAAAAAGAAAAAGGAGGGAGTCTAAAATGTGATCCTGTGCCTAATGCAGTACCATCCAAAAATGAATTTTCTGATAAACAATAAAAAGAGATGAATATTTTTAATGTGATACCAATATAAATTAATGTTAAAGTTCTATCACTAACAGTAGTCTTAATTTTCCCTACTATTTCTGTTTACCTGGAAATATCCAAAGTTTCCCCCCATTTTAATGCATGCATGTTGGTTTTCTTACTTTACATACCTTTGGCTAGTAAATTTATTAAAGAGGGACGAAAGATACCAAAGGTATAGTCAAACTCATAAATCTAAAACAAACTGACAACGCCATGGCTCAAAATGAAAAAAAGATAAACAATAACGGCACCTTGCTAATAATTTGATACATATTAGAAATAAGCTTGTACAACTTGAGTTTTCCCCTTGGTATCCTCCACATTTCGTGTCTTACACCCGGCAGTACAATGCGTGACGAAGTGGGACGACTGTTTGGCGGTGTGTGATGTTTCAAATTTGCAGCCACGTCAGAACGGGGACGTTAAATCCGATGCTTTGTGTTAAGAGGATAAGAAAACTTGCTAAGAATCGTATGAGTCTTTGGTCGAGTTGTCCAAATAGCAACCAAGCTTGAGAAGGGTGCTAGAAAACTTGGTTCATCAAGATGAAAGCAGATATCAATGGACCTTTTACAATGTTGTCATATATAGGTGTATGTGTACTGTCAATTGAGACTTGGAAATAGAAATAAGGTCTTCTTTAGCTCGACAGTAAAATGCTGGATATAGTGGGGCGTCCGTCTGCCTGTTAGGGATGTAAATGTCACGGATCTCTTCTAAGGCTTTAAAAATCAAATTTTCTTGTATACATATTTATTATGTACAGGTTCACATAAATACACTTTCATTACAATATTTTACTTTGATAATATAAAGACATGTGCATTCTCTATCACTAACTATCTTCAATCCTCTCGAATCTCAACATTCATCAACTTTTGGTATTGTGGAGGCCTTTGCTACTTTCATAACTTTCTCAAGTTTGAAAAAGAAATATCTTAATCCAGGAAAGGACAGTTATTACCGAATAAACTTAATGTATTTAAAGTAAGTTCCTTGGGAGCTTCTTCAAGTGTTTCGCAAGTTTGAAAGTCATTGACTCTGTATTTTGGAATTATATTTTTTCCATTCCTTAAAATGACTTAGATATTGTAATTATTCGTTCTTTCCTGTGTGTATGTTTGAAAAGTGATAACGATTCTATTTTTTTTTTTACAAAACATCATGATTTATTATGTTATGGTCTATAATCTATCCGAAATCCCGAGTCGTCAGTTGGTATAATAGATAGATAGATAGTTTATTCTCATAAAACCATGCAAGTACAAATTTTACAGAGAAGTTGAATAATAATATACATAAAAAACAAAATATGCATTTAAAATGCATAAAATTAAAAAATTTCGGATGAGATAACATATTAAAGAATATATATATAGACTTTTATAGTCAAGTGTAAAAGTTAAAATTGTATAAAGAAATACTTCCTATAAGTATAAGTATGGTATATAAATTATGGTTGTTAAGAAGGAGAGAGCTTACTATTAATACATCTTATAAAATTGCAGAGGTTTCTAAGTGTCTTTGTTTTTTTTTTGAATTAAATAGTTTGTTGAATGCAATAATGTTATGTCTAGGTATTAGTTCATTTGGGATAAATCTCCTCTTTCATCTTTTAAAGCCATGCAAACAAAAATATAGTGGTATTCGTCTCCGACATCACTTTTCGTACATATTGAACATTTTCTATCGCTTCTGTCAATGTTATACCATCTTCCCTTTTCTATTGGCAGGGAATGGTTCGATGTTCGGAATTTACAAAGTGTATATATATCTCGGTCATGTATGATGTTGAAGTAATTCTCAAATTCAAAATGTTCCTTAAAGAGCCTATAAGTAATGCATTTTGATGTGCTCTGAATAGCTGAATTCCAACTGTGTTTAAATTGGTCAATTAATCTAAGTTTGATACTTTTTGGTAACCATTTGGTGAGGTCTGTATTTTGTACATAAAATAAATTTGAAAATCCGGCATTGTCCAATATATTTTTTATGTTCTTTATGCATACAATATCATCATTGTTTGTGTGATATCGGGAATATACAAATTAGGCCACACCAATTTAATTTCTTGTTCTACGGATTTTGGGACTCCAAAAATTGGGGCGAGCGAGCGATTTGAAAATTTTAATAAAAAAATATTTAATTTGCAAAAAAAAGTAAAGGCGAGCAATTATATTTTTTTTTTGTTAACATAAAATAGTAGGTTTTGACTATATTAAAACTTGATTTATAACTTGTACCTTGACATTTCTTTAGGGAGCTACCATTTGATTTTTATGGGGGGGGGGGGGGGTGAAATTTGAAAAAAATAGGCAGGACAGGAGTTTTGTGTAAAAATAAAGGCAGGATGAGACTCTCGCAAAAAAAAAAAGTCAGGATTAACTAAAAAAAAAAAAGGCAGGCCCGAACAGAGTGAAAAATAAAAAGGCAGGACAGAGACTACAGCTAAAAAAATGCAGGACAAAATTTTTCATCCTAGCCCCCCCCCCATAAAAATCAAATGGTAGCTCCCTTAATTTATGAAGTATTTTTTCTCTGCTCAACAAGAAATAATTGAATAATTAAATCTGGTCTATGTATGTGTGACTGACAATGAGACAATTCTCCATCCAAGTCATAATCAGGTTCAGAACAACACCTTAATGTTATGAATATCCCTTTTTAATATGAGGGGTCAATATATTAAAGTTGTAATATATTTTTTTTGTAAAAACACTTTTAGTACAAAAGGGCTAATATTTTCCCAAAGAACTATATCTATATGGTATTAAATGGTCAAAACATGTCCAAGAATTTAGTAATATTCCTGGACTTCAACCATGTTAACACATTTACTTTAACAGTTTAATATTATTCAAAATAAGTGGACCCCTCTTTTAGAAAAGTTGTTTAAAATATAATGTATTTCTCCTCTTTTTGAGGAAAAAATTCTAAGTTTTCAAAGGATTTGTATAGTAGCACTATAAAAATCCTTAGTATTTCTATTTTCTTTTCTACAACAGTAAACATGGTAAAATGACCCCTTCAAGGCCCTTGTCTGAGGGATAACCTGATTATAACAAATATAGGTCAAAGTACGACCTTTACACAGAGCTTTGATCCAGACCAAACAACAAGCTATAAGGGACCACAACTTAGTATTGTAAACAAATTCAAACAGGAAAACCAACGATCTAATTTATATTTCCAAATGGGAAAATACCAATGAACCACATCAACAAACGACAGGTCCCTGAATCAATCAGGACAGCTGCACAAACCTGCAGCGGGTATGACCGTCAGCATACATTATAATTGCAGTTGAAGGCAAATTCTTCAGAAGTTCTTTGTACTTTATGAACGAACATTTTTTGATAGGGAATATGTCTGGGGGGAAAGAAACCAATGTTTTGTTCTGTACAGGTATTTCCGCTGTTATATATTTTCACGGAGCACTCCCACTTGGAATAAATTGGTTTCATGCTGAAACAAATATTCTCACAGATCTATTTACAGTGTTGTGGGGTGCTTATAGGTTTAAAATCGTTATATAAAGGTTATACTATGATTTTAAAAACAAATGTTGAGCTCTTTTTATAATATTTACAAAAAAAAACATTGCGGGAAATGAACATGATTACATTTCCGGATGCGGGAATATAATAAAAATTAAAAAAAATTGTTTTGAAAAAAATTGGTGCGGGCGGGTCCGTCGAACAAGGAATTAAATTGGTGTGGCCTTAATATAAGATTGATGATAACTTATTTTCATCTATAAGCTGCCTGCACCAATATGTTATTCGACATTTAATGCTTATTTTCAATGGGTATCGTTTAGTTTCACCGTACACAATCATGCTTGGGGTAGATCTCTTGAGGTGTAGTAAATGCTTTAAAAATTTGAGATGAACTTGTTCAATAATGTCATTTTTTCCAAATCCCCATACTTCACATCCGTATAGAAGAATTGGTTTCACCAGTTTGTCAAATAACTCTAATTGGCATTCAATTGATAAATTACACTGCCTTCCTTTTTTAATAACGTTGTACATAGCTTTTGTTGCTTTTTCTGATAGTCTTTTATTTGCTTTATTGAAGGATCCGGATCTTGTTAACAATAGTCCAAGGTAGTTAAATTCTTTCACTATTTCAATTTCATTTTCTCCATAAATGAAATTAATATTATAAGGCTGTCTTCCTTTAGAGAATATTAAAACTTTAGTCTTAGATGTATTTACCTGGTCTATGAATTGTTGTTCAGATATATATCTCAAATTTTAGGTCTCCTTACAAATGTAAGTGCAAACTGGCCAGGGTCATGTCATGACGCCCATGTATTTTAAACATCTGCAGTTGGAATTCATCTGCAGAATCAGTATACCAGTATCGAGCAAGGTGCTGTGTTGGGAGACAGTGGTTACCCATGTCGTCCATTTCTGCTTACACCATTTAGGCAACCAATAGAGCAGAAAGAACACAACTTTAATAAAGCTCATATAACAAGAAGATGCACAATAAAGAGAACATTTGGAATTTGGAAACAAAGATTTCGACTTCTAAAAACTGGTGTAAGCATAACGAACAAATACAATGTTTATTTTTGCAGAGAGGACAGAATGATTGACATGAATGTTTTTGAAGATGACGAAGAGGATGTAGAGGAGGATTGTCCTTTACCTAGTCACAACAAGCAAACCAAGCAAAAAAAGCCAGTGGTAGTAAGAAAAAGATGAGATGAAATTGAAATGGCTGAAATTGAAAAATATTTTAAATCATATTTACATTTAGGAATTTGTCCAAGAACCGATGCAGTAGAGAAAGCCAAAAAGAAAAGAATGAAAGAACAAGGGAAAATTTGGATGAGATCTAATGATAAAATAAAAAAAATAAGCAATAAAAAGTGAGAGAAGAAAGAAAGACTTCGGTCTTAATTTGATTTTCATTTGACAGAAAAAGTTATTCCTTAAAAAACATGACAATAATGTTAAGAGTGTGACAAAATTTGTAAAGGGTTAGTTTTGCTTTAGCAAGAAGAAATGTTGCATTTATACATATTATTTTATATTTCGCTGCGGATAGCACCAGATGTTCCAAGAATAGTATACTCAAGCAGAGCGTATCCATCAAGCGAAAAAGAAAGCGTACCACTTGATTGACCCATGAGCCATCGCCTTCTTCAGTTATCCGAAGTATATATAGCTTAATTTAAAATACATGTGTATATTATGAAAATTGTTACAAGAAAGCTTATTGTTGAGGATGAACTGAAGGGCTCGACATGACCAGCCGATTGATCGAACAGGGTCCATCCGACCTCCCGTTTAGATGATATCGAAGCCAAAGCAGCTTATTGAACTATAGTCTCGTCCGTCCGGGTATTTTCTGACCGTAAGGAGTGTGGCTATAGCCCTCATCCACAAGGATCTCGTCAACCACCGACACGGGTAGCAACCCACGGCAAACGGGTTGGAGAGCCTATTTTATTCAAAACATCGGGCATCTCACGATGTTCGGATCACTGTAGTCTGGTCTCTACCCTTCGACCTGTCCAGCATGGGTAACCCTACCAGGAGACGAAGCTCCAGCTGGCATAGCTCTTGGGGTCACTGAGACACGTAAGCCCTCCGACCACGGCAAGGATAGCGATCCACCGGAGGGAACACCTCTTACAATTACACCACACAGAGTATACTATACTAATGTCTGCACTAAGTCAAGAATAAGACAATTGTTTATCATTTTTTATGGGACTTTTTCGTTTAGAATTTTTCTAGGAGTTAGTCCTGTCGTGTAGTGTTGTTATTTTGATGTTGTAGTTAACATTGCCATATAAGTGGGCGGTTTGGAATGCCAAAAAAACATGTCCAACCCATCATTTTTTTTTATTCCCTGTACCAAGTCAGGAAAATGGCCTATTACAGTTCGTTTCTGTGTGTGTTACATTTTGAGTCGTAGTTGTCTTATGTTTGATGTGTTTACCTCAGTTTTAGTTTGTAACCCTGATATGTTTTTTTTCTCTCTATCGATTTATGAGTTTCGAACAGCGGTATACTACTGTAACCTTTATTTGACTGCGTTATCGATATGTTGAAGACTAAAAAACAATAAATGATAATCACGTGAAAGTCGGGGAATAAGCAGTTATTTATAAATTACCTGCAGATTTTAAAATGGGTCTAGGTACAATAGTTTAGTTAAGCGGTCATTTTTAAATCTGTATTTCTGGGATTTTCTGCAAAAAGGGTGACTTGGGAAACAAATTTATGGTCACTTGGTCTTCTCCCCATCTTTTATACCCTCATATTCCTGTGGCAAATAATGCCCTGGTCGACCCTCTATTTAACTGTGATATACCATATACTGTGATTTTAAATCTTATATTAGAGAATATGTTTTTAATATATTGAAAAATGAATGACTAAAGATTCAGCAACCAATTTTTTAAAACATATAATTACATTCCCTACTTATTTCATGCATTTAATATCAAGAAATAATTGTTTAGGATTCGAGCGTCACTGATGGGTCTTTTGTAGACGAAATGCGCGTCTGGCGTATACTAAATTCTGGTATCCTGGTATCTCTGATGAGTTTTTGGGGAAAGTGTATCAAACAAAACATGCAAGTTATACGCTGTTTACACTAGGAACTAGATAAATAGGTGCTGTTAAACCCGTATTCTTTCCAGAGAAATCTCTGTTTGTTGTTATTAAACTAATGATCAGTTCAGTTTCTAAACCATATTAAACTTTTTAAAGCTATCAATCATAATACTGACACTGAACATGACAGCGATTCACTTGCCATAAAACTGCCCGAACCAAAAAGACCAATAAACAAGCAAGATGTTTATGATTTTGAAGGAAGTAATCAAAAGACAATTTATCAGGCGGATTATGAGTTTGAAAGAGGTGAACCAGTACTGCCACCAAACAGTAGTTCTGACTGTGAAGAATATAATTCTGCAGTTGATGTTTTGCAGGTTATTCATGAAGAGTGTTCATAACAAACAGCATAAGAGGAAGATAGCAACACAGCAAAAAAAAAGTAAAAGGGTATATTCAATCTGTTGGGGCAGATCCATTTAGCATAATTTTCCTTTTTATACTTTCAGGCATATGTTTAATAATTATTTCATGTGGCAGCCAAATACATACTGCTCCAAACCTAAAGTACACGAAATTTATCCAGTCACAAAAAAGTGAACTACAGTTTTGTGTAGATATTTGAAATCTGTTAAGTCCAAATTATTTCTCAATTTACATAATTTAAAAAAAAAGCTGGTCCTTGATTTTTATCTTTATCTTCATATTCTTTGTCATTTTAAAGGGGGAATTTGAAGAATATGGCACTAAAAACTTTTAAAAAAAAAAACTGCATCAAATTCAGAGTTGTTAAAGGCACAGTAATATCCCAGAAGTTTATCATATTTGGTAAAGTTTTCTGCTGAAAAGATTGACCTTTCCCTCTGTTGAGAAATTTCATGTGAATTCCTGGATGAATTATGTAATGTTAGCTCTTCATTTTTGTCGAGCCTGCAACTTTTGTGGCAGAAAGCTCGACATAGGGATAGTGATCCGGCGGCGGCGGCGTTAGCTAACTTCTTAAAAGCTTTATATTTTAAAAGGTGGAAGACCTGGATGCTTCATACTTTTTATATGGATGCCTCGTGATACGAAGTTTCCGTCAGTCACATGTCCAATGTCCCTGACCTCATTTTCATGGTTCAGTGATCACACTTGAAAAAAAAGTTCAGATTTTTTGTAATGTTGAATTCTCACTTATTATAAGTAATATGATAACTATATTTGATATGTGCGTACCTTGCAAGGTCCTCGTGTCTGTCAGACAGTTTTCACGTGACCTCGACCTCATTTCATCTATCAGTGAACAAGGTTAAGTTTTGATGGTCAAGTCTATATCTCAGATACTATAAGCAATAGGGCTAGTATATTCGGTGTATGGAAGGACTGTAAGGTGTACATGTCCAACTGGCAGGTGTCATCTGACCTTGACCTCAATTTCAAGGTTCAGTGGTTATAGTTAAGTTTTTGTGTTTTGTTGTGTTTTTCTCATACTAAATGCAACAGGTCTACTATATTTGTTGTATGGAATGATTGTAAGGTGTACATTTCTAGCGGGCAGATGTCGTGTGACCTTGACCTCATTTTCATGGTTCAATGGTCAAAGTTAAGTTTTTGAGTTTTGGTCTTTTTATCTAATACTATATGCCATAGGTCAACTATATTTGGTGTATGGAAATATTTTATGATCTTTATGTCAGTCGCGCAGGTTTTATTTAACTGTGACCTCATTTTCAAGGTTCATTGCACAGTGTTAAGTTTTTGTGTTTTGGTCTATTTTTCTTCAACTACAAGTAATAGGTCAACTATATATGTTGTATAGAAGCATTGTTAGCTGTACATGTCTGCCTGGCATTGTCCATCTGACCTTGACCTCATTTTTAAGTTTCATTGGTCTTTGTTTAGTTATCTTAATTAATGTTTAGTGTATGTGACAGTTGTAATAAAGCTTTATTCTTAGGACTATCAACATAATATCAATGATTAGTACAGAAGGCGAGACATTTCAGCGTGTGCACTCTTGTTCTTATATTTTTCTTGCAAGGCCTCTCTCCAGAATGTCCTTTTGCACTGTTAGAGGCAAAATATGGTAATTCTATCTTCCAGTGGTAATTTATTGAATTATATTGTACCGGACGAACGAAAGGATTTGTTTTTTGTCTATTTATTAGTTTCATGCTAGAAATTAAAAGAAATATAGATATTACTTTGAGTATAGTATTCATACTGATAAGATAAAAATGCACCAACTTAAATAAAACTTACATATCAGCGCTTTCTTTTGTGAGTATGGAAGTGCACAGTACCATCAATATATTCATATCGGTTATTTCAAACATGGTAAGCATACAATTTATAATGCCGTAAATCAAAGAGTTTTAAAATATTATCAAAATGTTTATATGCGGCATCCTCACGACATAAGTCCTGAAAACTGACCCATTCCTTGAAGGTCCAGAAGGCTAAACCATTCACGTATGCATAAGCAGGAATCTTAACTCTGTCCCAGTGTTTTAAATCTCTTGATCATACAGATCAGACATGGTTGAATTCACTCTCACATTAAATTGTCAGTTAGAAAGAAAATTAGAAATAAAAATTTAGCATATTGCCTTTCAACCCGATATCAAGTAGATCTTTTAAAATACCATATTTCAATGCAGTATCATAGGCCTTCTGATTGATTGATTGATTGTTGGTTGCTTAACGTCCAGTGGCAAATATTTCATGCATATTCAGGACGAAAACAAGTTCACAATAAATACAATAGGTAGGTTGATACAATAGAGGCCATCTGGGATGATGGTCGGAGAAATTTGGACTGCCACCGGAAAAGGAGGGTATGTTGAATAGGGACAGAAAACGGACCCTAGGCCTTCTGAAGGTCGAGTCATCACCTTCTTAGGTTATCCGAAATATAAATAGCTTAATTCAAAACACAAGTGGATATAATGAAAATTGTTAAAAGAAAGCTTATTGTTGATGATTAACTGAAGGGCTGAGCTGGTTCCCTTTCAAGTGCACGCCAACCAGGGTGAGATTGCGACCCCCCCCCCCCCCACCACCACCACCAAGATTGTTTTTTTAAGCAAAAATGGTGCGTTCTGAGGAGCTAAAATTGGTTTGATTAGCAAATTTTTAAGACTGTATTTGATAATTTTTTGTCGAGCCTTCGACTTTAGTCGAAAAAGCGAGACTAAGCGATCCTACATTCCGTCGTCGGCGTCGTCAACAAAGTGGTTAAAGTTTTTAGAATTTTAATAACTTTCTCAAACTATCCTGGGTTTGTACCAAACTTGGACAGAAGCTTGTTTATTATCATAAGATAATATCCAGAAGTAAATTTTGTAAAAATAAAATTCCATTTTTTCCGTATTTTACTTACAAACGGACTTAGTTTTTTTCTGCAGGGAAACATTACATTTACTCTGTGGTTAAAGTTTTTAGAATTTTAATAACTTTCTTAAACTATCCTGGGTTTGTACCAAACTGGACAGAAGCTTGTTTATGATCATAAGATAGTATCCAGAATTAAATTTTGAAATAAATATATCCATTTTTTCCATATTTTACTTTTAAATGAACTTAGGTTTTTTTTCTGCGGGGAACCATTACATTCACTCTGTGGTTAAAGTTTTTAAAATTTTAATAACTTTCTTAAACTATCCTGGGTTTGTACCAAACTTGGACAGAAGCTTATTAATGATCATAAGATTATATCCAGAAGTAAAGTTTGTAAAAAGATTACTCCGTTTTTTCTGTAATTTACTTTTAAATGGACTTAGATTCTCTCACAATCATAAAATAGTAACAAGAGGAATATTTTTATTGATTTTTTTCCTCATTATTTTTGAGCCTGCGATTTACAGCAAAAATAGGCGAGACACTGGGTTCCGCGGAACCCTTACAATTTTTTATTGAGAAAGATCCTGAATATTTTTCATAAATCTGCTCTTCGTATTTTTGGCTGCAACAAAAACGTCCACGGCCTTGTCTAAATTGACCTCAAAATCACGGTGGAACCCAAAGCCGATAATCTGTCATTTTTCAATGTAGAACGGATGTACGTTTTCAAACGTTTTAGTACGCTAATCGACCTTTCAGCTGTAGCGCTAACAAGGGGGATTGTTAGGAGAACACACAGTATTGGTCAATTGTTAATTAGTACCGTGTGTGGTCGAACAAATTTATGCATGAAAACGTTTTTCTGAATTCATAAGTCGAGAATCAAGTTCTGTGTGATCATATCATCCAGAAACGGATAGTACAGAAATTCGCAAAAAATGGTTAGCTCTTGTCGTTTGTCTTCCACACCACCTAGGAACATTTTCAACTATACCAAAAGTTCTGCTATATCTAGAATGGTTTGGTATAGCTCGTTCCAAACATTGTCATCATTTTGCTTGGGACGCAACATTTCAGTTACGGACTAGTAATGCGGAACGTGATGAAGTCTTGAAAGGCTATTTTATTTTATTTTTAATGCGTTGACGCCTTAATATTTCGACAGGAAGATGTCCAAACAGAACAATATGAAGTAGCCTTTCAAAACAATAATTTTAAAAGAGAATTCAGATTTGTATATACCGTTATCGTAATTAACATATGCAGGGTACCAAGCTATTTAAACAAGATCATATCAATCTAGATGGTGTTAGACCATGTTTTTTTGCGTCACATTTTCAAACATACCATCTAACCTGAGAATAAATATATTTATATATAATTACATTAGATGTATGTTTCATTATAATACTTTATTTTGATTGGCTAACTGCACATCACATGTTATTCCGTAAGCAATTGCATCACTCAATAAAACTTTTCATTCATGATAGCACGTGGTTCCACAATAAAGTGCACAGGTGAATAAAATACAAAATTTATAAAATTCGTTTTTTCATGATCATAGCTAAAAAATGTAATTATAAGTATTGAATGCTTCTTTTTGTAACTTTATAGGGTTGTAAAAGCGTTGACCGTGCGCACATTTTTAGTATGAAGCGCTTCCGCGCGCTTCATACAAAATGTACTTCGGTCCACGTTTTTACACCCCAATAAATTTACAAAAAGAAGCATTCAATTCTTAAATGAATAGAAGGTTTAATGGATTTATTTGTTGGACACGTAACAATAAGTCAATCGACTTGAAAGGCGGTAATAATGAACGGACGATTAACAGACAAAAAAGGTATTCGTCAAGCAGACACGAACCTTAAGATATCCTACAATTATATTGAAGTTACTTTATCCTATTTAATTTTGTTAACTTTGATATCCGTATTTAGTGTATTAATTATAAGACGAATAATTATCGAGAATTATGCTTTCATGAACTTCATCCTCTGAAACAATTTCTAAAATTTATTCTGCATTGTTTGTTGTCCTCACAATCCAAATAGATCTTATAAAAGATGATTATTCAAGTAATGAAGTTCATTCTTTATAAGTAACACAATTCACTCGATTTCCGAAAAAAAACCTGGTCTTTAAGTACAACTATATTCTTTTATTCGAGTTCCTTTTTTATGTCAAAAAGAAAAGACTTTCCGACATGTGCATTACAAACAAGCAAAACATTTTCTTTTTTGTCAAAGTGAATTCCGCACGGCTTAATGAGTCCATCTCGTCCATTGAGAATATCTCCAAACCGATTACCGATGCCAGATACAAAAAATACGGTGTTCGCCCATTCATCCGTCACGTACACATTCCCCTCACAATCTGTTGTCACACCATGTAAATTTTTAAATTTATCGTTTTTAAATTGCCACCTTAATGTTCCATCTAACGAGCAGTAGTATATTGATCTGTTGTCTATACAGACCAATGTGTCTTTAAATACTGAAATGTCTCTGATATTGAGTGAAGGAATGGGTATTGTATTTTTAAATTTATCTGTCAGGTCTATCACATCTATTTCATTATCATTAACAACATAGAGGTTGTTTTCATCATATACTATTCCATAGCAGCGACTACTGGTTTTGATTGAACTTGTGACAGAACCTGTACAAATATTTATTATCAGTATGGTTTTGCTAGTACAGGATACTGCTACGGTGTTACTATCTACCTTTGTTATATACAATGGTTTAATGGGGAGAGAAATATAATGGGCATCAGTAACGTCGGCATTATAAATAATAAGTTGATTATTATAATAGTCGGTAAACACAAATATATTGTCTATTGTGATGCAGCTGTAAATATTCTGAATTCCCTTTCTAATATTTATTTGTTGGCGCAAGTTGGCAGAAAGAGAACGGATGTATCTGACAGATACTTTAGCTACTTGAGCTACTTGAGCTTGCGTGAATGCTTCATCTGTGTTTGATATTGCTTCTGGAAAATATAATAAAGTACTAAATTTCAGTAATGTAGTATTTTTTTTTATAAATTTCCTGTTTACAAATCTTTGAATTTTTCGACAAACTCAAAATATTTTGATATGAACGTCACTGACGAATCTTATGTAGGCGAAACGCGCGTCTGTCGTACTAAATTATAATCCTGGTACCTTTGATAACTATTTACCACACTGGGTCGATGCCACTTTTGGTGGACGTTTCGTCCCCGAGGGTATCAGCAGCCCAGTAGTTCACACTTCGGTGTTGACATGAAAATCAATAATGTGGTCATTTATATAAATATCCTGTTTACAAAACTTTGAATTTTTCGAAAAAATCAAGGATTTTCTCATCCCATGCATAGATTACCTTAGCCGTATTTGGCACAACTTTTTGGAATTTTGAATCCTCAATAGATCTCTTCAACTGTGTTTGTTTGGCTTTATAAATATTCGGATATAAGTGTCATTGATGAGTCTTATGTAGACAAAACACGCGTCTGGCGTACTAAATTATAATCTTGGTACCTTTCATAACTATTGTAAGTGTAGTAGATGTCCATTGCATGGAGAGTTATTTTGACTTCGATGACTTTCAATGTTTATGATTAAATTACAATAACTGTCATTTGTACGATTACAATGAATTAATTAATGTTTTTGTGAGTTTTGTGAAGTGGTCTTTACTGAGAAAACCCGGCTTTTAATGAGTAATAGTTTGTAATCTAAAATATAATATAAAACTTAAAAGAATATTCCGTGTTTAACAACAAAAATGCTGTCATTTTAGCGGTATATTAATCATTGCCTTAAGACAAGATGTTTGGCTAGCCACTACACAAGTTTCAACCCACCACTTTTCTTAAAATGTTATCTAGCAAGTCAGGAATATATGACAGTTGTTATCTAATTTTTCGTTTCTATATATGTTGCATTGTCGTTCGTTATTTTTTGCACTTCAGTGTTCTGTTGTTTTCCTCTAACAGTAGATGTGTTTCCCTCGGTTTCAGTTTGTTACACGGATTTTTTTCTAATCCCCCCTAGCCAAACCGCGTGTTTTATGGCAATCATTAATATACAACTAACATGACAACATTACAAGACGGCAATACAAATAAAAGCACAAACATTAGTTAATATTGTAAGTTGGTCGTCCGTTGGCAGTCAGAATCGGGACGTCAATCCGATGCCTTATTGCACGATATGAACACAATTGTTTGAGGGGTCGGTAGGTGGCATGTTATAAGGCAAAATTTCTGTTCCTATTCAATATACTCCATTTTCTATTGGCAGTCCCAATTTTCCTGAGAATCATTCAGGATGGCCTCTATAGACCTACCTAGTGTATTTATTGTTGACTTGTTCTCGTCCTGAACATGCATGTAATATTTGCCACTGAACGTTAAGCAACCAACAACAATCAATCAATGTTTTCTCCCAATTGATGTACGACCTTTTAAACAGCAGTATATTACTGTTGCCTTTAGTTGATTGATTGGAAAAAATATGATATTTATCCTAAAAGGGTGTTGTTTTGTTTCATATTTTAATGTGATGTCGAGGACAATCGTACCAACAATACTGTTATGCAAATTTTCTGTGATTTTAAACAGTTTCAGGCATAAAAAAAAATACTGTCGTTTCAATCAAATTTCATATTAAGACTTCAGTAAAGAGCGTACTTTAATCCTGTTTTCCAAATTGTGTGCCAATTATTTTTGTTTCCGTGTTCAAGATAGGCAAAGGTATTGGTTTGTAAAACTTCTTGACCCTGTAAATATTCTTTGATAAAAAAATATGGATTCTGTTATCACTAATTAAAGCTGATGTTTCATATTGATTGTTATTAAATTGAATATGTTGTGACATAAGGATAAAAGGATAAAGACTAACGAAAAACAATATAATAAACAAAACAAAAATGCTGGGGACAAATAACGATTTTTTTTTAACTTGTAATTTTTTTCTTTAAGTGTTACATAAAAAAAAGTATTTTAACCAGTTACCAAGATTAATCGGTTGACGTATTGCAGAATTGTTCTGTTGTGAGTCCATTATAACGTTTGAAAGTGGCTTCAGATATTTTTCGTGGTTAATCTTCAATTGTAACTATTCCTCCAAAGGGTTTGTGATACATTCCAGTATGTATTCTCTGTAATGGTAAAAGGAATAAACATGAAAATAAATTCTGCTTTCTTGTTATTTTTTTTTTTGTTCAGTCGTCAAATAAAAACGAAATGAAGGAACCTCCCAGCCAATGCAATATATTTTAGGAATGCGTAACTTCACATAGTGCAAAGCAATGTTTTTTTTTGGCATTGTATATTTTCTGCAATATCAACTAATGCAATTTTTTAATTTTATTTATTTCATCTAAAGCTAAATACTTCTAATACATATTAACTTTGCGTTCTCGTTTGCAAGGTTACAAGTTTGTACACATTCGAGTCAAAACATGTTAGAGGCCAAATAAGAAAGAACTGAAAGACACACAAGGGGTTGTCAAACTCCTTAGCCAAAACAGAAGTGACAATCCCGTACAAAAAAAGTAAAACAACAGGAAAGAGCAGATCCTGCTCCATATTGAACTGCCGTCTCGTAGCTCATTTTAGTTAAACAAATGACAGGTCTAATTCGTGAATTAATACTAGAACGATCAACCAACCAAAATGGTATCCGTAAAAAAATCAATAAAACAGCTTCAATTTCACGACTTAAAACTCGCAGTTTATTAGTTTTTGTTATGTGTATCTATCAACGAAAGCAGTATATAAACTGATAGTTCCAGAATATTGTATGGCATTAAAAAGGAAAAGAACAGCAGATTCAATCAGCAAAAATATTTCAAGCGAGTCTGCAATATCTACCAATATAGCCGGACGATAAAACCAAACATCAATCAATCAATATCGTATCAACTTAATGAAAGCTTTAATCGCTAATTATTGTAATAACTCAACCGATCTTATAAGTTAAAATATGGTGCAGTCTTAACTTCCTTCCTCAAGTTGATACACAATCATACATGTATGAATGATTCATTGAAAAACTTCATATTTATACCGGAACGTGAAGTTTCTTAAAAGCTTCTGTAACAAGTGATATTTGAATAAAGAAATAAGTAGACAAAAAAAAGAAGCACAGTTGCATTCTTGGGAATGCCGAATGTTTGTTAAAAAATAAGGTCGTCACCAGACAACATTTTTGTTGTCAACAAACGTTCTAGGCAAAATGTACCGGGGGTTAAAACAACTTTGATTAAGTTGGAGTTTTTTTTCGACTGTGATAAGGTTAATATTTTCAATCATTTCCGGTCTTAAATATATGTTAAATCCTTAGCCTTCTGTTGTGTTAAAAAGACTTTTCGATGCATCTCTCTATCTGTTGTAGCATATTATCGTCTTAATTCGTGAGAGTGCTTTCCACATAAGCTCGTTTGATTTTAAAATAAATCTAGATTAATACTTGGATATTACAGTTGTCTTTATTTGAAGTCTGTCATATTCATTTTCGTTTATTATTTTGTTTTAAATGTGCCCGTTAATTTTTTCATTAAAATTGTTAACATTTTGTCTTGCTGGCTCTATTATAGCCTATTATTACACATAGGGCTATGTGCATATTAAACAAAAGACACAGATGGACAAATGACTAAATACTTGAATATTATAGTTGTCTTTATTTGAAGTCTGTCATATTCATTTTCGTTTATTATTTTGTTTTAAATGTGACTGTTGATTTTTTCATTTGATTTGTGAAACATACTGTCTTGCTGGCTCTATTATAGCCTATTATTACACATAGGGTTATGTGCATATTTAACAAAAGACTCAGATGGACTAATGACTAAATTTTTTTTTCGTTGGTGGTGATGTGTAAGCAGGTCTTAAATATATGTTAAATCCTAAGCCTTCTGTTGTGTTAAAAAAACTTTTCGTTGCATCTCTCTATCTGTTGTAGCATATTATCGTCTTAATTCGTGAGAATTCTTTCCACATAAGCTCGTTTGATTTTAAAATAAATCTAGATTAATGCTTGGATATTACAGTTGTCTTTATTTGAAGTCTGTCATATTCATTTTCGTTTATTATTTTGTTTTAAATGTGCCCGTTAATTTTTTCATTAAAATTGTTAAACATTTTGTCTTGCTGGCTCTATTATAGCCTATTATTACACATAGGGCTATGTGCATATTTAACAAAAGACACAGATGGACAAATGACTAAATACTTGAATATTATAGTTGTCTTTATTTGAAGTCTGTCATATTCATTTTCGTTTATTATTTTGTTTTAAATGTGACTGTTGATTTTTTCATTTAAATTGTGAAACATTCTGTCTTGCTGGCTCTATTATAGCCTATGATGAAATCATAATCTTTCAGTCAGTTTAGTTGAAGTCTGGAGCTGGCATGTCAGTTAACTGCTAGTAGTCTGTTGTTATTTATGTATTATTGTCATTTTGTTTATTTTCTTTGGTTACATCTTCTGACATCAGACTCGGATTTCTCTTGAACTGAATTTTAATGTGCGTATTGTTATGCGTTTACTTTACTACATTGGTTAGAGGTATAGGGGGAGGGTTGAGATCTCACAAACATGTTTAACCCCGCCGCATTTTTGCGCCTGTCCCAAGTCAGGAGCCTCTGGCCTTTGTTAGTCTTGTATTATTTTAATTTTAGTTTCTTGTGTACAATTTGGAAATTAGTATGGCGTTCATTATCACTGGACTAGTATATATTTGTTTAGGGGCCAGCTGAAGGACGCCTCCGGGTGCGGAAATTTCTCGCTACATTGAAGACCTGTTGGTGACCCTCTGCTGTTGTTTTTTATTTGGGCGGGTTGTTGTCTCTTTGACACATTCCCCATTTCCATTCTCAATTTTATATTATTACACATAGGGTTATGTGCATCTTTAACAAAAGACACAGATGGACTAATGACTAAATTTTTTTTCGTTGGTGGTGATGTGTAAGCAGGTCTTACTTTACTGAACATTCATGCTACTTACAATTATCTTTATCTATAATGAACTTTGCCCATTAGTAACAGAGAATAATATTTTGTCAAGATTTACAAAAAACATGAAAATTGTAAAAAATTGACTGTAAAGAGCAATAGCTCCTTAAGGGGTCAACTGAACCATTTGGTCATATTGACTTATTTGTAAATCTTACTTTGCTGAACATTATATATTGCTGTTTACAGTTCATCTCTATCTATAATAATATTCATGATAATAACCAAAAACAGGAAAATTTCCTATTAATTGCCAATTCAGATGCAGCAACCCAACAACCGGTTGTCAGATTGGTTTTGACTTGATAAACATTTTAACCCATGTCCAATTTGCTCTAAATGCTTTGGTTGTAGAGTTATCAGCCAAAAATTACATTTTACCCCTATGGTCTATGTTTAGCCATGGCGGCGATCTTGGTTGGTTGGCTGAGTCACCGCACTTAATTTTTTTTAGATACCCCAAAGATGATTGTGGCCAGGCATGGTTGAATTACCCCCAGTAGTTTCAGGAGAAGATTTTTGTAAAAGATTACAAAAATGTATGAAAAATTGGTAAAAAGTACTATCAAGGGCAATAATTCCTTAAGGGATCAACTGACCATTTTGGTCATGCACACTTATTTGTAGAACTTACTTTGCTGAACATAATTGCAATTTACAGTTCATATCTATCTATAATAATATTAAAGATAATAACAAAAAACCGGCAAAATTTCCTTAACACTGCCAATTCAAGTCAGTAACCAAACAACCGGTTGTCGGATTCGTCTGAAAATTTCAAGGCAGATAGATCTTGACATTATAAACAATTTAATCCCATGTAAGATTTGCTTTAAATGTTTCGGTTTCAGAGTTACAAGCCAAAATCTACATTTTACCCCTATGTTCTATTTTTAGCACATGGCGGCCATCGTGGTTTTTTTGCCGGGTGACCGGACACATTTTAAAACTAGATACACTAATGATAATTGTGGCCAAGTTTGGTTAAATTTGGCCCAGTAGTTTCAGGGAAGATTTTTGTAAAAGTTAACAATGACGGACGCCAAGTGATGAGAAAAGCTCACTTGGCCTTTTAGGCCAGGTGAGCTTAAAACTGTTAAGTAAATATGATTACCAATATTGATATAATTTATTAGAAGATTACTACAATATTTGAACTTGATGGTTGTCCCTCTAGCTGACTCCCATAATAACATAAAAGCAAAGACCCGAATAACAAACTGTTAACTGCTTTTATTCACGAATACAACTTTCACTAATTCTTTTATTAAACTTGGTTTTTTTTCTAAATCCTGCTTTTCAACTTTCTTAGATACATTTAATTTGCTATTGCTGCTAGTAATTTGTGTGAAACAGTTTCATAAACGTTAGCTATTATTACGTGGTTTGCTTCGGTTTAAGTTTTTAAAGGGTCACAATTTATAGAAACTGGAACAAGTAAAGTCAATATAACTTCAAATGGTCCATGCCGGTGAAGTATTTCTAGTGAAATAAAGAACTTTCAGCTCTGGTGGTGTATTAAATTTAAGTTACCTTAAAACATATGCATGTTATTCAGTGTGCTCAACTTGAAATCGGCATAGAAACTTTAACTCCAGTTAAGAAAAATCTTACCTTTGTTCGACAGAATTTTAAGAAATAATATGTGCGTTTTAAAATCCTAATCTGTTGTGTTCATAATAAATCACACTGAAAAGCCTTATTGAGTTATCATATTTATATTCTTTCCCTGTGTACATTGCGATAGTTTGAAGAAAGCAATAAAATAATGCACCAATCAACGCACTCTTTAAAAGAAATTAAAAAAAGACGAAACGAATTACAATCATTTGTATTGGAATGCAATAATGTTATCACATTAACGCCTGAAAATTGATTAGGTTTTTTGTTCCATAATTGTATGATTTTAATTTTCCCCACTTGAAGTATTCCTTATAGTGTATTATTTTAAAATATTTTGTTTCGTTCTGATTATTGACCATTTAATGTAAAAAACGGATTACATATCAATTGTCACTTTGTGGAAGTTCCCAATTGTATAGTCAAACTCACAAGTCGAATCAAAACTAGTAATGTCTACAAAAAAACATTTTTAAAATAATTTGAGTAACACTATAGAGCTATTGAATGATTTCAGTATCTGCACATTGAGTAGTTGTAACGTATTTGCATTTACATCTCTATAAGACACTAACGTCAAGTTGTCCGATTATGTAAATCACGAGTGGTAGTATGTATAAATTGATTGATTTGTTGGCTACAATCGTCCAGTTGACAATACTCATACATGTTTATGACGAGAACAAATATACAATAAACAGAATCCCCAAGGGTGACTGGGGTATAGAAATTTGGTCACTTGGTCTTCTCCCGACCGGCAGTAAAACGCTTGCCGAAGTGGGGCGTCCGTTTGACTGTGCGGGATGTATCAAGTTCGCAGTCACGTCCGTCAGAAGGGGACGTTAAGTCCGATGCCTCGTGTAAAGAGAGTGCCACGCTCTTTGCACGTTAAGAACCCTTGCAACAACTCTTTGAGGGGTCCGTAGGTGGCCTGTTGCAAGGCAAAATTTCTGTCCCTATCCAATATACCCTCATTTTCCAGTGGCAGTCCAAATTTCCCCGACCATCATCCTAGATGGCCTCTATTACAACAACCTACCTATTGTATTTATTGTGAACTTGTTCTCGTTCTGAATATGCATGAAATATTTGCCACTGGACGTTAAGTAACCAACAATGAATCAACAATAAACAATAAATAGATCATGCAATAGGGAACAACGGTTGGTGAAATTTGGATTGTGACTTGAAATTGACTTGGAATTAGACAGGGACAAAAGTTTTGCTTTGCAACAGGTCATGTACAGAGCTCTAAAAAGCGTTGCAAGGGTTCTTGACGTGCAAAAACGTGTAACTATCTTTACACGAGTCATCGAGTTTGATGTTCCAATCAGACCAGACGACGACGTGTACATTGTACTTGTACAGCGCGTAATGCCAATTGGGACTCCCCACTTTGACCAAGTGATTTTCTGTCGGTTGGAAGTAGACCAGTAGTGACCATACATACACTCCTCATTCATCCTTGTGGGAGAGTATGCTATGAGCTAAGGCTATCTGAAAGTCCGAAAAGCGCTGCTACTAAAGTCCGAAAGTCTTTGTTAAATACAGTTGAAGTAATCTAGCCCATCAAAGTTGTCTGAATATTTAGGACGAGAACAAATTAACAATTAAAACAAGAGGAATGTTCTGTGATAGTGGCCGTCTCGGATGAATTTCATTGAGATTTAAACTACCACGGGAACATGAGGATATATTGGGTAGGGACAGAAATTTAACCTTGCGACACGCAACTTCCTAGTTAAAATTACCAAGCAGTTAATCATTAAAAATCTATACGCCAGACACGTTTTTTTTTTAAATTTTATTACGGATGTAAAATTATAAAAAGTCTTGTATCATAAATATAAAGTCCTCGAAAGATATTTATTAATGGCAAAATAAATATACACGTAAAATATATCTCATATAAAATGCACGAGTCTTGTGATTTATATCCAATTCTATTTTTTTACTACAGTCGATTATCATTTATTATGAAGTCTTAATAGCTTCAAAAAGATATTCACGTGCTTTTTCTTTAACTGTGTATAGTTACCAAAGTCTTTTATTATATAATAACTATAAATCTTCTCGAAAATGACAATATTGAAAAGAACAATAAATAAGAAATTGTAAGCTTGAGACTTGCGATTTATTTTTGATGGTTGTGTATTTTACCACAATCGATAACTATTTATGACATTCTGAAAATATATATGAATCTTAAAGTTGTTCACATGGTTTTTACTTTTTTAATTTCAATTACATGTCATAAATGTCAAATACCCTGTTTAATAATGAAAGCCATCACATACATAAATACATTTATTAAAAGTGAGCAAACACGTGTTTCTATTATGTAAACAATCACACGTGAGTGTGTGTCCGCATAGTGGTCATCCATTGGTGTTTATGTTTCTAGATAAACCGGTTTGTGTTTTAAAATTTAGATGCTTGGAACTATGAAATGTCATGCGCATGTACTACCAGTTTGACATTGTTTGGTTGATCATGAATACCTATAAATGCTCATTTCGATTTTTCTATTTTAAAGGCTGTCGTGTACTACACAGCGGTGTTTCTGGTATCATGATGACATCGGAACTCAATTTTTTGTTTTAATAAAATTATCACAGTAAGCTGCACAAGCTAGCGAGCAATTCTTATGAAAGAAGTGATATTTTTAAAAATTTTATAAATACTTTATATTCGTTTGAGGTAGCAAATTGATTTTTTCGTGATGTAAAGTACAGCATAGGTATCGATAACTTATCAGCATACAAGACTACGGGAAAGTGGACGTTTGAACAGGAAATATTTTATCTGATCCTTGCGTCTGTGATGTCGTACATCAGTTGTGTACATTGCGAAATAAGACGCTATGGAAATAATATGTCACGAACAATAAATTACTAAATAAACAATAATGAATGGCTGCAAGCAATTTCACATGGCATTGAAAAAAACCAATCTAAATACAATTAATATATGTATATTTCAGAAGCCAACAAAACCAGTTGCCAAGGTTTTGGTCAATGCCTCCATCTACTCTAACATAATCAATACCGGATACCAGGACCACATTACTACAATTATCGATGCAACAACAATAACCATAACCACCATCACTAGTACTAGTCTTTGCAGGCCATGGTTTCGATGTATATTCTGAAACTGGTCGTTGAAGAGTGGATTTGTTAGTGTAGTTTGAAGAAAGATTACTATATGAAGGAAAATTGTATGCAGATAAACTGGAATTAAAAAATGTTTAGTGTAAGGATGGTTGATGTGAAGCTGAAAATGAGGTTAAGAATGAGTTTTGGTTAACTGTTGGTTGTGCATAGTTAAAGCTGAAGTTTTGTGCTTGTGTGCAAGGACAAGCGGTAGCATTAATCAGTTCTGGTGTTAGTTTGGAAGCACTGTTATTTGAGTTAGACATGGTGTTACTGGGCAAATTAGGCAAATTGGTTTGTTGAAAATTATTTTCTATTTTGTCAGATTCTGTTGGTGACTCAGCTTTAGTACTGACATTGCTATTCCTCATAGACAGAATATTTTCAGTGGCCGCTATTGTGGAATACTAGAACAAACATGATTGTACCGTCTAAGAGAGCATTCTCTACATTAGAGGCTTCCACGATCATTATTTCTTTCATTAAAAGAAATATTGTATTTCTACTTTTATTCTTTAAGCATTTATTTTAAACCATGTTGGGGCATTGCTGTCAGTGTACATCTTTAATTTATCATGGTGAAATACTTTCGGTTTGGATTTTGGTGTTACCTGAACCCGGTAAATAACATCATTTAGTTTATGTGTAATAACAAAAGGACCACACCAGTCATTTTGTAATTTACGGCTTAAACCTCGCTTTGGTTTTGGGTTATGCAACCACACACATGAACCTACATCATATAATTTATGATAAATCTTATGGTCATATTTTATCTGTTAACTTAATAGGCCGAAGTTGGGTTCTTTCAGGGATCGTAATCGTTGACGCGCAAAGCATGCCACACTTTCAATTCAATTATATTCAAAATATACTTTGTGAAAGCAACGCTTAATAACTAGATAGTGACAATCTATTTCCAGAAGTCGAGTTTACCTCATTTTCAGTACTGGTGTAAAATTGCGCGTTCGAAAGATATGATCGCGTCTCTAAATCGAATTTGCACCTCCTCTCCATTATACATATAATTGCCAATATCATAAAACAATCAGGAACATGCAAAATATGTTCATGCTGATGAGGTCAATTTTTAAAACAAAGAAAAATCATATTTTAATCAACAAACATGTTATAATGGCATGTCCAACACAGAAAATAAAGTTACGTACAATGTTATTTAGTACTGTTTTTTGGCCTAATACAACTAACATTTTAATTTAAAGGATGCACACGAATGCGGCCACCTTCGTTTTTTTTCTTCAAAAACCATCTAAAAAGTGACATTTTTACACGAAAACCGTGTGGATTTTCTACAAAATTCTTGATTTATTTGCCACAAAGTCCTCTTTTGTTATTAAATACAATGGAACAGTAAAAATAATGCTTTGCATCAAGTTTCCCCTTGGAATATGTACTAAATGGTCTTTCTCTATTATTCATTTTATCTGTAATTTTGATACAATTGAAGTTTGAAAAGTTCGTACCAAAATTGCTACAGAAGGGTACATAAACCTTAACTAAAAATGCTAGAATTTTGAAGATTTCAGTGATTAAGCTGGACTTAATGGTGCTAGTACACGATATATGTTCACTGTATTGTCAAAAAAACAGCTCATATTTATGTAGCAGAAGCATTCTACTGTCCAATAAATAACTAAAAGTTTACAGTTTATCAATTTTGTAAAACTGCTATATTTTGCGACCAAAAAGAGGTTTTTCCGAACCTACTCCTTTGCACTTTTCAAATAATAATAATTCCGTAAATTGTATGTCTTTCAAGATTTGAAAAACAGTTTTCTAAATTCTTCAAACGACGTTTAAGAAGTGGAAAACAACTTATTATAATCTCTTTCCAATTTGCGGATGCGAGTGCTGCTTTAAGGCGGCACTGACTTGTAATCGAATTTACAAGGATGTCTTTTACGTTTCAATTTTGTGAAAAGTTGAAATAGAATTGCTATCTTCAAAATCCCCACAAAGGCCACTGGAGAAACGAAATATTTTCTTCTCCAGACCGGCAGTAAAACGCTTACCGGAATGGGGCGTCCGTTGGGCTCTGCGGAATGTATCTAGTTCTCGCAGTCACGTCCGGTCAGAATGGGGACGTTAAATATGATGCCTCGTGTTGAGAGAGTGCCACGCTCTTTACACGTTAAGAATCCTTGCAACAACTCTTCGAGGGGTCCGTAGTTGGCCTGTTGTAAGGCAAAAGTTCTGTCTCTACCCAATATACGGGGGGTCTATGTTTTTTTTTTGGAAAAAAAGTTTGTTTCCAGTTTTTGGAGAAAAAAATAATTTGTTTTTCATTCTGAGAACAAAAAATTGTTTGTTTCACCCTTAGCTGCCACTATATGTTATGCTGAAATTGAAAGAAAGAAATTGTTTTCGACTTGTAGCCAGATGGCCTCTGTTATTTCTTGACCTACCTATAGTATTTATTGTGAACTTGTTCTCGTCCTGAATATGCATTACATATGTGCCACTGAACGTTAAGGAAACAACAATCAATCAATCAAGCTTTTACATCGTTCTACAAATGCCCAATAATTATCATATCTTTGTGTTAATGAAATCCCATTATAATATTTCGGAATAAAGGAATTATTTGTAATTTGTTTCTTGTTTATCAAGACGCTTGTTGAAGTTTTTGATTTCAGAGAGATCCCTTTGATCCTCTCCCTATAAAAACCTTGGCAAAAATGCAGTAATTCATTTGTGGGAAAAAATTGTCGTCAGATCATGTTTTATCATTATTTTGGTAATAAAAACAGCAATAATTAGTGAAAGGAAGATGAAATTAATTTCAATGAGGCGTTGTTATTGAATTCTCTTCATGGTGGTGCCATAAACAGGATGTGTACATGTTTTGTTAAATATTTTTTTGTTTTCGTGCTGAAGTTCTGGTTGTGGAATAATCATCCCATTGCATATGGAACGTTGGAAATGAAATAAAAAAACAACAACATTTAATTAAAAACAAGAGTAAGTACTCCCTTCTGATTGGTTGAATTTGTTTTTCCACAGCAGCTTGGTGTTGTCCTATTTCCAGCACCCAAATGTCCATGGGTCCACAGACTATATTGTCTATAGGTAGCATATCTATGACATTTGTTATAATCCTCATCGCCGTTTTGTTGAGCCATAAAATTGTTCCTATAACGGATTGCAACCTCTAAAACGAGAGCACAAAGCACCACATTACTAAATTCACGAAAAAGAAAACATTTTAAAACTTAACTTCTATAAAAGTAAAACTGGAGAAAGATGATTTTTCAAACAGATTATTATGAATTTAATGTTGACATTATTTTTTGTTAAAGAATGGATATAATAAAGAATGAATTTTCACAAAATGACGATAACATGAATTAGTTTACATCCTCTATATATGGACTCAAGTGGATATTTGACTCATATGCAATCATACCACATCTCTTTATTTCTATATTGATCTCTAGGTAAATAACTAATAGTACTTACTGGTAAACGTGAATGACAGTTGTTTTGGAGTTATCTGCAACACACCCTCTCTTGCTCTGTGGGCATATCCCTACACAAAACTACATCTACACCAGGTAGGTTGGTTGTTATTACTTTCCTCAGGGTTGGTCATTAGGCTGTAATGAGGTTCTGTTTAATATGGTGAACATGAGGGATGGCTGTGAACGGCATGCCTCAAGAAATGTAAGTCTTATGTCCTCTTCTGACAATAGGCTTACACAATGCTTAAATTTAATATTTGATCATTATTGTTATAGACAGACTTGGTTTCTACATCTTTATGAAATAATAAATAAGTCAATATAACTGTTTGAATTTAATTCAAAACAAAAATATGCCTAAAGAAAAGAAGTTCTATTGACTGATTTTTGTTTGCCCTTTGTACAGCGGTTATGTTTTTTTTTTGTGTGCAGGACTAGAAAAAATTCAGAACCCCTCCTATCCCAGTTATTGCCTTATGTCCTTGCCATTTTTTAATTCATATTCAGAACTATTAAAAAAAAGACGAGATCATACGTAGAGATGGACGGCTAGACATTTTAAATTATCCGATAACACATTTGAATGAAGATGAGTTTGCCCTACTTCCAGAGACCAAAAACAGTCTGGTTCCCGAGCAGCTCATAAACAAAAAAAGTGGACTGGTAAAAAAGGGTAAAAAAAATAAGGAAATATGATAGAGACAAAATAAAATGTCTTGCAAAAAAATTTGTGAAGTGGGAAATCGCACTGGGCTACGAACAGAAAGGTTCCTGGTTCTATGATGGTGTAGTGGGGAACATCTCAATGACTGAGTTTTCGACTCTCCTTTGAATCAATTTGCGATTATATTTTTGGGAAACGTCGGAATTGGGCAATAAATGTCTGAGCTTTTTAAAAAAGTGAAATTTCTCTTTGCTAAATATGTAGATTTTGAAAAAAAAGAGCCGGCTAATGCCGTTACAAGGTAGCGCTAACAGCAGCAAAGTGGAAAGGCAATACTGTAAGTTGTTATTACTGTTTAAACAAAACAGACCACCGACTGACCCATGAAGCAGTTGTAGCAATACAGTAGCGCATGCGATTTTTCTTGTTCCGTTATTGACACACATGTAAATGTATACATCACGCAAATCCAACCCCCAAATATCCACGTTATCTGTAGTTTCAAAAGAATATGCATGTATCATACCCTTGTATGTGGAAGACCAAGAAGGAGGGGGTTATTGTATTGTGGTTTGCGCATAAAAAAAAATATGACTCAAACAAAAAAGACATAAACCCCCTTGAAGTGTAATGGTTATTCCCTAAAACGTACAAGATTGCTTTCCACAGCGACATTAATCATGATTTTGAGACTTACTTATATATTTCAATGAGAAATTAAAAGAAAAAGAAATTTTAGCGTTAAACAGAATACCTGTAACTGTGTATCGCGGGTGTTCCTCGATAACTGTGCCAAATGGGCTCTGTTTTCTACAGGTTTACTTTGGGCACCACCCCGCTGTCCGCCTCTGCCCCTTTTACGTATTTCTCTTCCTCTACCTCAGGCGCAATCACCCCTTCCTCTTAAATCTTGCTCAATAGGACTATCCTAACTTTGTGAACGTGATGTACTTCTCGAATGGTCTGAATTCTATAATTTTTATAAATTAAGGTTAGGGAACAGGAATGCACTTCATGTCTTGATTGCCTGGCAAATATATATGTCCATTCATTTTTTAGTTTGTATGAAGGTTTTGAAGGTTTAATCTTTTTCCAATCAGAGTCGGGAATCACAGTGGAACATTATACCTTTTTTTCTCAAACAAAATAGTGTGTTCTTCAGAAAGCTTCCGATTCATTGTGATTGTCAACCTGTATTATATGGTAAACATCATGTAGTAAGCTTTTCATTTCTAGAGTGGTATTGTTTTTGTCGACGCTGTGAAAACTTTCATAAATTCCGTCATTTAATATATTGTCAAGTGTCCTCTTCTTTCTTTTGTGTTTCACTGTCATCTAGCTCTTCTTTGTCACTGTTTCCAAATTATTTTCTTCATAGTCTGTTTTAGAATCCATTGGCTTCTTAATATTATTTTTTACAGTCCCCTTGTTATTCATCATTTGATTCGCATTTCCGATTGTTCGTTTGGTGTCTGCTTTTAACTCTTTACCATCTTCGTTTATGTATCATACCATTCGTTTTTTCTTCTTTTTGTCCATTGTAAGTTATATTATTAGTTTTTCGATAAACAGGACTCTGAAAGATTAGTTTTGCCCTTTTTGTGCAAATGTGTTTCATTGGAGATGTGGAGTGTTCAGTAACCATCCCGTATTACCATATCCCACCAGAGGGCTACATTAGTAGACGAAACATTAGAAATATTTTTCTGTCATTTAGTGTCGTCCAGGTCATTTATTTGTATTGCAGTCCTGTAATATAATGTTGTTATTTGAATGTTACGTTTAACATTGCAATTAAAGTGCGAGGTTTGGAATGCCACAAAACCAGGATCAACCCACCATTTTTTCATGTAAAAATGTCCTGTACCTAGTCAGGAAGATGGCCATTGTTATATTATTGTTCGTTTCTGTGTGTGTTACATTTTAACGTTGTGTCGTTGTTTTCTCTTATTTTTTAGTGTAAATTCACATTGCGATAAGACGTGTCACGGTACTTATATATCCCAAATTCATGTATTTGGATTTGATGTTATGTTTGTTATTCTTTTGGAATTTTGTCTGATGCTTGGTCCGTGTCTTTGTGTGTTACATTTCAGTGTTGTGTCGTTGTTCTCCTCTGATATTTAATGCGTTTCCCTCGGTATTAGTTTGTTACCCCGGTTTTGTTTTTTGTCCATGGATTTGTGAGTTTTAAACAGCGGTATACTACTGTTGCCTTAATTCATCCATGTGATATGAATATACGAGACTGTAAATAATCCAGGTGATAATATGGGATGTGTTGACCTTTTCTTTGTGCGTTTGGTTTCGATCCTGTATTTTGTAGTTATCAATGGTATAGTTTCCTCTGTGGCAAATAGTTGGCATTGTCGAAAAAAACGATCCCTCCACAGACACAGCATGATTCACAATCTGAGGTGTTGTGTATTTTGCCACTAACAAATGGTGACTGTGCACTTAAATTTAACTCTTTCATGATTGGGATACATAAATTCAGGAATTCAATTCAAGGTTTTTAAAAGTTTAAAAATAAAGGGACTTGTTGCTCTAAAAGCACACTATTTTGGGAAAAAAATCTCCAATCGGAAAAGATTTCAAAGATTCTGTTGTTATAATGTAAAGAACCACAAACTAGGTAATTGCTTGGTAATACCGATAAAAGTCATTCAATATATCTGTCATAGCAGGTTGATAAGTGGAAATAAACTCATCATAGACACTAGAACTAAATGTTAGTTTTTTCATGTCTTGTAGCAATTAATTGTGAAATTATTGTCTATTCCATTCATTTCAATGTTCGGATATTCTCCTGAGATATGTCTATACCCTTCAAGGCCTTCATAGTCTATACCCTTCAAGGCCTTCATAGCTGGAATACTGTAAACCAACTTAATTTCGCGAGCGATTAATTTTCGCGACTTTCGCGAGTAGAAAAATAACGCGAAATTAAATCGTCGCGAATATGTATAACTTGTATCTGTCCTTATCAAAACGCATATAGTTAATTAGAAAATCGCGAAATTAAATCCCCGCGAAGTGAACTAGCTGGGAATAAACGCGAAATATAGTATCTGCGAAAATAAGTTGGTTTACAGTATATTGATAACTGCAGGGCTGTTTCTAACGCTGTTACTGTATAAGTGAATTCCTGTTCCGGTGGTGTGGTTGTTTCCTCTGGTTGTGATTCTTTTTCCTCCTCGTCACTGCTGATGTATAAATCTTCTCCAAGATCTATAGTATTATTGTCGAGATCTGATTTAGCTATAACTCGGAAAGTAGGTGGTTTTTTCCAATCGATTTTCTTCGTAGCCTTCATTGGCGGTTTCCACGGCTTGATTTTTTCGGCTAATTCTCGTGGTGTTTTGTCCTCTACAATAAGTCCCTTTGAATTGAATATATTGTGATCTGTTTTCATATGCCTATGTGCCGAGTCCCTCCTAATAAAGGATTTGTTGCACCAGGAACATGAATAAAGGATTTGTTGCACCAGGAACATGAAAAATTGGTTACTGTCGGTCTGTGGTATGTGTTAAAATGTCTTCTTAAACTGCTCACCTTTTTGTAGTTCTTTTGGCATCGGGTACAGTTTAAGGAAAGCGGTTCTTGCGGTTTACGTAGAGTTGTTTTCGTTTAAGCCATTATCTTCTTAAGTTGAGTCCCCACGGCGATAGTTAATATATATGCTTCTTCTGTGCGTAGTCGTGTATTGACGTTGGCAACGGTGGTTTTGATGCCCGTTATTGTTACGTCGTTGGTATTGTGTCCTTCTGCGATAAAATGCTTCGAAACGGGTTTATGTTCTTTTTTATTTCATGTGCCCGTAAAATCTTTCACAAATGGTGTTCCCTATTTGACCTATATATTGTTTGTTGCATTTTTTGCATTTGATTATATATATAACGCTGGTGGTTAAGCATGTGATCGGTTCTGTGATTTTAATTGTTTTTTCGTTTGAGTGGCTTTTTATTTCTGTTGAATGGGTCATCTTTGTGCAGATATGGCAATTCCGGCCGCACGGCCGGTTTCCTTTAGGTAGCAATACACAGTTAGAAGTTTAGTTTCGCATTATGGCCCCTGTGAATTTTTTAAATGTGAAAGTTTTTGTACAATAAAATTGATTTTTAGATAACTGAAGAATAATATAGCCTTCTTAGTGGGTTTATATGAACATTTAGATTGATTTTAACATGTTTTAAAGGCCATTTCTATGATTGACAGTCCGTATTTTCCTATCCGTACCGTTCATAGGTCCATAAATTATTGTAGTGTTTATCGACAAAGATTTTGCGCTCGATCTTTTCAATTCAATTTTATGGAAAAACGAGCAGGAAAGCATATGATTTTTTTTGGACCACTTGATAGACATAAACCTATGGATTCAGGAAAGGTATCACTGTAATTCATTGAAATTTTCCTTTAGATCAAATTTTGGAGACTTTTGTGACATGTTTACCCCCCTTTTTTGCTATATTTTGTATCTAAGAAATGCAGATTGTTGCCATGGTTACACCTAAAAGGGATTATATTTCACCCTTATGACCATTAGAAATCAAATCTATGGAAGATTTTCTTTCTATAAGTATATACATGCATAACACACATATAAAGCCTTCTTTGTTAGACAGGAGGGGAAAGAGGGTGTTCAAAAATTATGAGTGTCAATTTTAAGTTTTTTTCCTAACTGTGTATTGCTACCTTAGGGATTAACGGCTTTATGTCTGTGTTCACTAATAATTGGCGTAGGCTGGTGGTTTCACGTGTGGTTACATCAAATTTCATACGGGACATATGGTATGTTTCTGGTGATCTTTCTAAGATGTCTTTCCGTTGGTTAATAATTTTTCTTATTTTAGGGTTGTATGGGTGGTGGGTGATAATGAATTGTACATTTCCTTCTGTGGTTCCCATTCTTGGTGTGAAGAGTTCGTTCCGATCTTTTTCGTTTGCATTTTTGATAGCCTTTTCTATGATTTCCGGGGGTAGCCTCTTTTTATAAAGTTTTCTTTCATCTTCTGTGTGTGTAACTGGTAATCATCTATTGTACTGCATGTGACATTTTTTTTGATAATTGTAAAAGATGTTACCTTAAATCGATCAAAATTCTCGTGACTGAATGAGCAGACAACTTAGCTGGCGTACGATGGTCTGTTTGAAACGAGATCATTCGAAACAGAAGCTATCTGTTTAGCTTCTGGGTAACTAATGTTTTTTTCTGTTTTAATTTTAATAATATTTTTTTCTTTAAGGTAAACAGGGCAGTCCCTAGACGATGAAAAATGGGATTCACTACAGTTTACGCATTTAGAAGATTCAGAGCTACAGTTTGTTCCCTCGTGTCCTTCGTCAGAACACTTGAAACATCTCTGCTTACCACGACATTGTTTGCTTCCATGACCAAACTTTTGACAAGTAAAGCATCGAACTGGTTTTGGGATAAACATGTCAACTCTGATTCCGAAGCAACCTAAAGTAATAGATGGAGGAGGAGTTGGAGTTCTAAAGGTCACAAGATAAGTATTTAATTTGATTATATTTCCATTCTTTTTAATTTGAAATCTTATAACATCAGTTACACCTTGGCTTGAAAGTTCCTCACCGATTTCTTCCACGGTAAGGTCACCAAGGTATTGACTTCTGTCTCGAATGTTCCCCTTACAGCTGTTCAAACTGTTATGAGGAGAGGCAGAAACAGGAACGTTTGATATTGTAGACATTGTAAGTAAATTTGTTGATTGACTTTTGTTGGAACATTCAACCAACAAATTAACAGATCTCATTTTTGAAACTTTTTTAACAGTACCAGCAACGCTTTGAATTTGTTTATGAATTACAAAGGGCGATATTTTTGAAATTGGTTTTTCTTCTGATCCTTTTATTACAATAAATCTGGGCCAACTGTCATCTTCCCGACAGGGCTCTGAATCATCACATTTTCTTTTCTTATGTATTAAAGCTGATTTAGAGGGTTTGTTTTGTTGTGCCATATGAAAGGAGAAAGATTCACCATTCTTGTCATCCACCCACCTCGGAGTGCCTACAAGGGCGATGCTGTGTTTCCGTGGCGAACCGGGATCAAGTGCTAATGCTAAAAACGAGCTCAAAATATAATGTAGCTGGTCCTCAAAATCAGCACCCAAGATCCACTGCGGAAAGCACCAGATGTTCCAAGAATAGTATACTCAAGCAGAGCGTATCCATCAAGCGAAAAAGATTGATTGATTGATTGTTGGTTGCTTTACGCCGCATTAGCACAAAAAGGCTATATCGCGGCGAGAGCTAATTCGAATATTTTTACAATTTAAAGCATATTTTTAAAATAAGACAAAAAGTCCTTCAATATACTAAAATTCTTGACTAAAGTAAATTGAGTATATACAAATAAAAATCAACAGTAAAATAACGTGATAAAATTAAAATCGATTTAAATATAATAACATTCTATAATAAATTCCAATTTCTTTCCATCAAGCGAAAAAGAAATCGTACCACTTGATTGACCCATGAGCCATCGCCTTCTTCAGTTATCCGAAATATAAATAGCTTAATTTAAAACACATGTGAATATTATGAAAATTGTTACAAGAAAGCTTATTGTTGAGGATGCGTATTCAAACTCGAGTCGCTTAGGACAGTATTTCAGCATCATGGAGTGATATGTTTATAATGCTCCTGTGTGGCAAAAAGATCTAGTTGACGTATATCCAGTAGAATTAACTTGTCTGTGACGACCTTCTCTAATGCTGCATATGCTTGGCTGTCTTGCTTCAACCATTTCTTTTTCCTTATATCATCAGGGCTTAGTGGGGGGTGTCCACATTGTGTCACAATCTTCCCTGGAAAGGTGTGCCTATTCGAAATATGACAAAGCAGGCTTCTTCATGTCTCTTCATCAGAATCACCATCAGCTTGTCGGGAGCAGTACCAAATGTGATTACAGATGGAGGGGATCCATGGCTTAACCTCATTTAGCAGCTTCTGTGGCTTTATGACTAAGATCTTCTTCTTAATCGATTTTGACAGATGCCAAACGTCAAACTGATGTTTCTTGTTACTGTGGTCTGTTGCCATGGCTTTGTGGATCTCTGTCTGTAACCACGACTCCAACTGTGAGATCTGCAGCCTCAATGCTTGCAAGGGACCGCTGAAATCTGAAATCCTATGAGTTCCATCCTGTTTGACGATGTGGTCTCAAGAAACCTGAACTAAGCTTAAGTCTGGTATGACGCCGGTGGCTGAGTCCATGAACGTGTACGTACAGTACTTGGCTGAAAAGCCTGGACTGTCCATCGCCCCCCACGAATGAGCTGTTTACCATGTAGCTGCTGTAGAATGACATCTCTTTGCATGGTGTAGTAGCGGTCAATGGCAGGGATGGCGATGTCTTTCTGCAGACTGTAAATTTGGGTTGATCCAATAAACTATAGTGAAAGTTTCGGCAAAATGAGATAGTCTTGCAAAGGTTTCACTAGAGAGGATAACAGCTGTAGCCACCATCAAATTACCAGCAGGTTTATTGTTGACCAATGGTTGTGACTCCCACGAAGTTTGGTGACCTTTCATACATAGGAACTTCACTCTCATGGCAGTACCGTTTTAGATGATCTCGTATTCGTCAGCAGCAATCAGTTCTCCACAGTCTGTGCAAATCACTCGTCCAAACAATGACTTTAGGCAGCTCTCAAACGCAATAACCTTGGGTTCTGTGGTGATGTGTTGCGAGGAGTCTGAAGAGGATGACTGATTTGAGTCCCGGGATTCGTCGCTTGGTACATATGATAGATCGCTGTCGGGTTTCTCGGGGCTGGATGTTGGTGTAGGCGTGGGTCTTTCTGAGTTGAACTAATGAATGCTGTGTCAAGTGGTTGTGTTGAGGAGATAGGGACCTGCAAGTGGTTTGTCATTGATGTTCCGAAATCAGTGTCAGTTTGAAGTTGTGGAAATGTCTAAACCCCAACTTCAACCATTTAGGGTTTCGACTGTAAAGAAAATGGGGGATATAAAATAAAATGACCATACTCCTTGGAATTATTTTTCATTTCGAAACGTTTAAGTTGACATGCAATATTGGTTTTACCCATTGTTGAAGGCCGTTTGGTGACCCATAGAAGTTAATTTCTATGTCACTTGGTAGAGTCTGATCAGTTGTCGCATTGGCAATTATACCACATCAATAATCTTAGTTTTTATATATATAATTCAACTTGCAAAGAGCCTTGAGTTTTAGATTTAAACAAATATAATACTGATATGCATTACATTTATTCCACACTTCCAATGACGGAAATACTAAAAAAATATAAAGAAACTTAAATAAACCGAATCTATTTCAGTCAAATTGTTGAGTACCCCTAAGTTGGATATGAACTCAATTGGTTTTATATATAACAGGATTGCACACTCAGTACCAAGAAAGGAGATTACTTTATCGAATCAGAAATGCTACTTGTTCTTCATATATCATGGTTCATTCAGCATTTGTAGGCTAGCATTAATTTATATGAGGCATATGACCTATTATATAGTTATGCATGAAGATGTCGGGATTTACAGAAGTTAGAAGAATCAAATTCCAATAAAAAAACTTACTGACTATCTACTACCATAAACTCCATGAAATGGCCAATTTACCTGGTGAAATAACAAAAAAAAAACTAAGAATACTTACCAATACATTGACTATTTCCTTTAGAGCTTTTAGAACATGTCTAGTTTTCTTCTGTGGAATGTTGTTTTCTGAAATAATTATATCAAAGTAAGTTCTCCCGTCCAGTGGCAAATATTTAATGCTTAATAAAGACCTACAGATTAAATAAATACATAATAAAGAAGTAATGGGATGTTGCCTTCATTTGACAACATATAAATGCAAGCGAATCAGGGTATCTTTGGGACACATATTCATGTAAATCTTCGAACACAATTCAAAATGTATTCACCTCAGAATGATAAAGCTAAAACAGAAATCTCAGGTTATTCAAAAACAAACAGCTGAATTCCCAAAGTATACATACATTTTAATATTGTAATGTATTATAATGTTATTTTTATATAATGCATCTTACAATATATTTTTTTTATCTTTTCAGTGCACAGTGTCTGAAAAGACTTTGAACATGATAGAACCAGAAAGCATAGATACTGTATATGGTAAAAAAAAATGCTCGTAACAGCAGTTAGTGCAGATGACACCAACAGCACTAAATTGCCACTTTGGGGTACACATACTGACAAACTGAAGTTGGTCAATCTTACAAAAAAAAAGCAATTTGGTAACAAAATCCTTCAGGTCAGAGTTACAGCTTAACACAACAGGATCTACAACATTTGAAACAATAGATGAAATAGTCAATGCCAAAGAAGATATTCAGAATGAAAATGAAATACAGATCAAAGGCAAACTGAATTTAGTTCAAATTACTTCCACAAGAAAATGTCTCTAATGCCACAAAGTGTTTGATACTGAGTATTTTCAAAGTCAACAATTCATCATGACAATAAGGGACGACAGCAAAAGCTCAATGAAGGATAAAAAACTTAATTCAAATAGTTTGGGGTGGGGGTGTTAAACTTGCAGCAAGTTTTGTTTATCCTACATTGATTTTACATATATATATATGGGTCAATCAATTTTTTCCCAAGTTAAGTTAAGAGGCGGGTAGGGGGGTCATTATAAAAACTATCTGAATTAAGTTTTTTTTATCCTACATTGAACTTTTGATGTCGTCCCTAAGATGCAAGAACTGTAAGAGCAAACATAAAGTTACTGATTTAGCAACAAAGAGACTTGCAAAAATTAAATTAACTGATCTAAATGATCAGATCCATAACATCCTAATTTTCCATGATTGATTGTTGGTTGCTTAACGTCCAATGGCAAATATTTCATGCATATTCAGGACGAGAACAAGTTCACAATAAATACAATAGGTAGGTTGTTGTAATAGAGGCCATCTAGGATGATGGTCGGGGAAATTAGGACTGCCACTGGAAAATGAGGATATATTGGATAGGGACAGAAATTTTGCCTTGTAACAGGCCACCTACGGACCCCTCAAAGAGTTGTTGCAAGGGTTCTTAACGTGCAAAGAGCGTGGCACTCTCTTTACACGAGGCATCGGATTTAACGTCCCCTTCTGACGGACGTGACTGCGGACTTGATACATCCCGCACAGCCAAACGGACGCCCCACTTCAGCAAGCGTTTTACTGCCGGTCGGGAGAAGACCAAGTGACCATATTTCTATTCCAAATAACTGTCAGGCAGAGGTCATTGCAAACATTGATAATTGTATTAGATGGTACTTTAAATCAGTCATTTGATCAAGATAATATTACATGTATTGACCATTGCATCTGAAGTAAACTTGAACCAACTAAATTTTCTCAAAAATATTATATTGTTTAGTAAATTGTACCACTTTTAAGATAATTCATTCTGATGTTACTTTAAATCGACCACATTCCAATGATAGTTGAATAGACTGTAACACAAAACCTGCCAACAGTTTTATTGACTGTGGTCAAGGACAGTTTGGAAAGAGTTAGATCCAGATGAACATGAGGAGGAATGTGTCATTCCATCTACATGGGTAAATCAAGAAACTAGAAAAGTGAGATGGCCTAAGGGAATAAATACCATCAGAGCCATGAATAAACTTCGAAGACCGGAGGAAAAATTGTATCCAGTAATTTGATAACAAAATTATGGACGGTAATCAGTTGTTTTCAATCAAAATTTTTAAATGTGTTTTAACCGGATTTTTGTGACAAAAATGTCGGTTATTAAATTGGGGATGCTCGGCGGGCGGGCGGCAATCAAATGTTGTCCGTGCATTAACTCAAGAACCGTTCAACCAAAGCTTTTAAAATTTTAATATGTTGTTACTGATAACTAAATGAAGGTCAAGTTCAATAATGGCCATTTTGACTTTTACCGTTCAGGAGTTATGGTTCTTGAAAGATTGAAAAATGGCGTTTCCAGTCGTGTCCGTGCATTTACGCATGAACAGTTCTACTAAAGCTTCCCAAATTTCAATATGTTGTTACTGGTGACAAAATGGAGGTCAAGTTCAATAATGACGATTTTGACTTCTACCGTTCAGGAGTTATGGTTCTTGAAAGATTGAAAAATGGCGTTTCCAGTCGTGTCTGTGCGTTTACACATGAACTGTTCTACCAAAGCTTCCCAAATTTTAATATGTTGTTACTGGTGACAAAATGGATTGATTGATTGATTGTTGGTTGCTTTACGCCGCATTAACACAAAAAGGCTATATCGCGGCGAGAGCTAATTCGACTATTTTTACAATTTAAAGCATATTTTTAAAATAAGACCCCAATATACTAAAATTCTTGACTAAAGCAAATTGAGTATATACAAATAAAAATCAACAGTAAAATAACGTGATAAAAATTAAAATCGATTTAAATATAATAACTATTTTATTTTCTATAATAAATTCCAATTTCTTTTAAAAAAGCAACAATATTTGTAAATGGAACATTATTTAATAAATCATACATATTATTGACATTGAAATGCTTCTTATGAATATCAGCAAAGTCAATACAATTAATTAAAACATGTTTAATAGTATACTTGCAGTTGCAAGGAACACATTGTGGTTCATCTTCATTTTTTAAAAGATACTCGTGTGTTATTCTAGTATGACCAATACGGCATCTAGTAATAACACACTGATCTTTTCTGCAGCTTTATTATTAAAAGGTTTGCCCAAATTAGGTTTAATTTCATGCAATTTATTATCATCTTTTTTACTCCATTTATTTTTCAATATATTAAAAACATATTCCCTAATATTAGATTTAAAATCAGTATATGGTTTATCACAGTTCGATAGAGGGTCACCCAGGGCGTTCTTTGCCTCAAGGTCTACAGCTGTGTTTCCAAGGATTCCAACATGACTCGGAACCCATAAAAATATTATTTCTTTCAGAAGAATTTTTAAATTCCTCATTACATATAAAATTTTCAGGATTGTTGGGTTTTTAATTTTAGTGTTTCGTATAGCTTGTAAACATGAAAGTGAATCCGAACATATAATAAATTTGGATTTATCTGAAGAAGCAATAAATTTCAAAGCCAAAATTATTGCTTCTGCTTCAGCAGTAAAGATGGATGCATCAGATGGCAAACGGAGGGTTGCAACTCTGTCCCTGAAGACAGCAGCAGATGCAACTATATCACCATCTTTTGATCCATCAGTATAGACAGTTGAAAAATCTAGATAATCGGCTTTAATTTCAGCATAGTGTTGCTGAATTAAAAGAGGATTTGTTTTATTTTTATTGTGTTCACGGAGATCAAATATCATTTTTGGTTTGGGAAGTTCCCATGGAGGACATTTGCAAGTTTGAACTTGAGCAACAGATTTTAAATCAAAAGAAGCTAAATGTGGTTTTAAACGTAAACCTAACGGAGGAATTTTATTTTCATGTTTTGCAAAAATATCTTCATAAATCGGATTAAAAACACAGCTGTAGGCAGGATTATCTGAATGGGCTTTTAGTTTGACAGCATATTGAAGTCCAAGCTTCAAACGTCTGTCAGTGAGTGAGTGCTCATCAGCCTCTACATACAGACTCTCAACTGGTGAGGTTTTAAATGCGCCAAGACAGAGACGCAAACCTTGGTGATGCACAGCATCGAGAATCTGTATGTAGGACTTCCTTGCAGAGCCATACACTATAGAGCCATAATCTAGTTTCGATCTAACAAGAGATCTATATAAATTGAGTAAAATGTTGCGATCAGCACCCCAATCAGTGCTGCCGACAACTTTTAAAATATCTAAAGCTTTTAAACATCTCGCTTTTAATATTTTGATATGGGGTAGAAAGGTTAACTTTTTATCGAAAAGTAGACCAAGAAATTTGGTTTCATCAACCATTTTAATTGGGTTGCCGTACAAAGTTAGTTCTGGATCAAGATGCAATTTTCTTTTGTTACAAAAATGCATCCCGACCGTTTTTGAAGTGGAAAATTTAAAACCATTTTCCGAGGCCCATTTTTCAATTCTTCCAAGACATAATTGTAATTGTCTTTCAATGTTATTCATATTTTTGCCTCTGTAACATATTAAAAAATCATCAACGTACAATGAACCTTCAATATTACTTTTTAAAACTTCAACAATGCTGTTGATTTTAAGACTAAATAATGTTACAGATAAAATACTGCCCTGAGGGACACCCATCTTTTGATCATAAAGATCAGACATGGTCGAATTAACTCTAACATTAAATTGTCTGTTAGAGAGAAAATTAGAAATAAAATTAGGCATATTGCCTTTCAACCCCATATCAAATAGATCTTTTAAAATACCATATTTCCATGCAGTATCATAGGCCTTCTCAAGGTCGAAAAAGACCGACACCACATGGTTAATTTGCAAATTGAATATTTGGAAACTACTTGAGATTCAATGGCAAAATTGCCACACTTTTTAGAAAAGTAGTGTTTGAAAATGTCAGAAACAGGTGAAGTTGAGTATCATTTTGGACCTCTAGCCCGGGAAAACATTGAACATTTGTTAGGAAACCATAAAAGACAAATGAAGGAAACACCACAGAAAGGGAAGAGAAAGAAAAAAATGCTAAGGCTTATACTTCATCTAAATAAATGCATATGATGATGAGAATTGTTGAGTCTATGAAACTGACATTATTAAAATACAATGCTTATTTGTAATGAAGAATTTTTTTTTCAATTTAAAGGACGTGCAATAATCTAGTGTACATTTTGGACAAAATCATATTTCATAAAAGTAAATGCAAAATTCTTGTATATATTTCAGACAAAACCAGTTTTTCTCGAAGTTAAATGTTTAATTCGTGTGCAAGTTTTATACAAAATATCAGCAGCAAATTCGAACTGATATTAGAAAATAAATAATTATTTCATTTTCTGTAACATTTTTCTCTTTTTCTTTTCTGTGTTTCAGTTCTCACTGAAGTTATTATGTATGTTTGTGTTTTCTATACCTGCACTTTAAGATTCATGTCTTTAGTGTAAAGATTTTCAGCAACTTTTTATCACAAATAAATGGTATGTTTGTCAGTAAATATATTTTTGTAAAGCCTTGATGATATTTTCTTAAAAGATATATTTATATATGATCTTTTTAACTAGATGCTCTAAAGAGCCTGTGTCGCTCTCCTTGGTCTATTTGAATATTAAACAAGGACGCATATGGATTCATGACAAAATTGTGTTTTGGTGATGGTGATGTGTTTGTACATCTTAATTTCGTGAACATTCTAGTTGCTTACAATTATCTCTATCTATATTTAACTTAGCCCAGTAGTTTCAGAGACGAAGAATTTTGTAAAAGATTACTAAGATTTACGAAAAAATTGTTAAAATTTGACTATAAAGGGCAATAACTCCTAAAGGAGTCAACTGACAATTTCCATCATGTTGACTTCTTTATAGATCTTACTTTGCCAACATTTATTGTATTTTAAAGATTATCTCTATCTATAATAATATTCAACATAATAACCAAATCAGCAAAATTTCCTTCAAATTACCAGTTCAGAGGCAGCAACCAAACAACGGGTTGTTGATTCATCTGAAAATTTCAGGGCAGATATATTTTGACCTGATAAACAATTTTACTTTTGTTTGATTTGCGTTTAAAAATGCTTTGGTTTTTGAGTTATAAATCCAAAAACTGAATTTTACCCCTATGTTCTTTTTTAAGCTGTGGCGGCCATCTTGGTTGGTTGACCGGGTCACGCCACACATTTTCTAAACTAGATACCCAATTGATAGTTGTGGCCAAGTTTGGTTTAATTTCAGAGAAGATTTTAGTAAAAGATTACTAAAATTTACGAAACATTGTTAAAAATTTACTATAAAGGGCAATAACTCCTAAAGGGGTCAATTGACCATTTCGGTCATGATGACTTTTTGTAAATCTTACTTTGCTTGACATTATTGCTGTTCACAGTTTATCTCTATCTATGAATATGAGGCAGGCATAACCTGTGAATAGGAACGAAGTCTGAATGCATTATTTGTTTTAATTCAATCATGTTGATAAAAGAAACCGAAATACCGTACGTAACGTTCCCGATTTTGGTTCTGTTGTTAGCTGTGACGTTCTTTAAGGTATGACGTCATATTCGATGTAAACAAAAGAAACGCTTTCATCAGGAAAACGTTTTTTTCATATCAAACAATTATTAAAATTGAATTTGTATTGAGATTCAATCTTATATTTTACTAGACTGATAAATGTTTCTATGGAAATGATGCCAGCATATAGCTTCTTAATAGATATAGGAAAGTGCCAATGATACAACACATCATCCAAGTCACAATTTATTAAAGTAAACCATTATAGGTCGCGGTCCGGTTTTCAACACGGCGCCTATGCTCAAAAGTGCATTTGTTAGTTAATTGATGAAAATAACACAAAGGCGCTTCGGGACCGTATATTGTCCCTTAAGATAACAAAAATTCGTAAATGTATGGCTATTACAAAATCAATCGTTTCTGTAGCAACATTCGCCCAATTACATTTGGGATTGGCAGTGTATATATCATGCATATGCATATGGGAATATGGGTCACGAACATTGATCGAAACTTTGTACTCACATTGCTTTTATGCAAAGGTAAGACTATATCTGACGATTTTGACAGAATCATGACGGTATTTACGCTCCAGATAGCATTTGCACTTAAAAACTGTGTTTGCTTTGAACAAACGCTGTCCTGCGCCGAACTTGTTCTTATAAAGAGGGAAGTGTCTGGTAATGCTTATACGCGTACTGAATCCGCATATGATGACTAAGAAATTGATTCATGTCCCTATTTAATGAATACTTAAGCTAGTGTGTGTCGCTTTTAAAAAGTTATATAAGGACCATGATTGATTTTGAGTTACAACATTAGAAAATTGGCATTGCATTGTATAATCTTTCACCCTTCCCTTAAAAATTTAATGAGTTAACATTTTTTTACCAGGATTATCCCACTTAAAAAATGTTCATTCACCAAACTGACTTTGTTTTACACTCAATTTTTTTTTTAAACCTCGCATTCGTCTCGGGTGACTATTTTTATGTTATAACTCCTCTGTTTAGAATTTGCAAATACACAATAATTATTTATCTATAACTAGATACTAATTCTTACAAAATACACAACCTCTAAGATGCAAAATTAAAAACACTGTTTCAGTGCTTGAATTTTGTTTTATTCAAAGAAAAAAAATTATTGAAACTATTTGATTAACTGGTGATTTATAGTTAAGAAAATAATTCTGTAGTATACTTTAGTTAAAAAACTATATACAATAAGAAAGTTTATGGATGTGAAAAGGACAAGGCCACATCTTCTTTAGCTATGTCTTAAATGGAAAAAAATCAGAAGGTTCCAAATCAACGCCATTTTGTAATGGCAGCTTTTCATAAAAGTCGTCGAATTTGCCGTTTTAACATCATTTATAGAATATGCTTATGATCGAATTGTTTTTGTAGCATTCTATTGAATAAATATCAGAATATGTCTCCTTTTTGTCCTTGTGGTTGAAATATTGATATTTTTAGGTCTGATCTTTGACCACATTTTTCAAAATTGTGACCAGTCTGGATTTTTACGACCCAACTTTTCTTATTGTACACGTTTTCCTCTTTCCATCGATATATAATTTAGGTGTGTGTTCTTCCGGACCATTAAAGTTTTAAAAAATGACCTCTGGTTGCAATACTAAAAGGATGGTGCAACCCGTAGGAGCATGGATCTGGAGAAAATGAAGGCAGTATTATTCAGTTTAGACTAGTTTAAATTCAGTGACAAGGCTAACCACGAAATAGTAAGGAAAACAGGGGAACAGGAGGAACCTGTACAGAAACCTGTAGAAGAGTCACTTCCTACTCCAAAGGAGCCTGCAGCCGCTCAGGAGGGAGCAGTCAAGGGAGTCGACCCTATGGCTTTCAAGAAGGTCATTCCAGATGCTTGGAAGGGGGAGGAGCACCTGGCATGGACAGGACCATTCAGTGGGTTCAAGGAAAGAACCTGGAGACTTAGTGACAGGGATGTCGCGTGTCCTGTCCTAGACTGTTCGGTGATAACAAGGCACTTGAGAGAGCATGCCCTAGCTGACCACTTGTCAGGGATGTTTAGAAGTAAGTTCTCCCAACAGATCTTGCAGGACAGAGAGTTCCAACATTTCAGAGGCCAGATGGTCATTCTCATTGCCAGATGGTTGACGGGGAGAGAGGATGTTACTGCTACTGATTTTGTATTATGGCTCCAGCGACATGCCTGTATCCCAGAAGGAGTTGATATGCCCCCGCTCAGGGCTGTCTGTTCAGCCATGAAATTGCCACAGCGTAGGGTGTATACAATCCACCCATTCAACAGTTCAGTGGTTGTTCTGTATTGGAAGGTTATGTTATCCCTTCTTAGACACCTCAGCCAGGCAAACCGAATTGCCATTGCCATGGTTGAATACACAGTTGTGGCAGAGCCCGTCGTGGCTCAGTCCACAACCAGGGTGTCATTGCCGGAGACAAGCTCTAGCTAATGGGTGTAATTTTGCAATAAAGATATATATTAACATCGTATTCAACTTTTTCTCATTTGGAATACGACTAATTCAATATTGCCTGCAATATCACAAACCAAAAAAACAACACTAGAATGACAAAGAAAAAAATGACTGACAGGAGTAACTGTATTGATTTTTCTGTTTAAATAATATATATAAATTCACCATAGTTTTTATTCCATATAGCCTTCCAGAATTTTAAATTTATAAAAAGTTTATAGTTCAGTAAACAAGTCATCCATTACAATTTCCAATTAAACGCCCTCCTACTGCTTCTATTGCGTTTATATTGTCCTATACATTAATGTATATGGTTTAGGGTGGGGATCTCTTCGGTTTCTAAGTTCTCAAACAGGCTTCCTTCAAAGTCAGCCACAGTAAGTATTTAATGAAAAGTTCATATTAAAACCAAAATATAGACAGTTATGAACAGACATTTTGATGCTGTAGATAAGAATCAAGGATGTGGCATAGTAGTGACATCTATCCACTGAAGTCAAATGTTTGTGATTAAGTGAAATCTAACAATTTTATAAGGCCTAAATACATTTTAAAAATTACAGACCAGTTTTACAAGTACTTTTGATTCTACAATCAGGTGTATATGAACTGACCATAATTTTTCTTACTCTATTTGTACTTTCCGGAGTTTTGGAAAGATAAATTGGTATTTAAATTTGGCAATGCAAGAAAAAGAATAGATTAAAAACACACTGAGGTGATATCAAGAAGCATTTAAAATCCCCAACCACAAACTGAGGATTCAAGTGTGTTTGATTGGGGGTTGGCAAGATTTCTGCAACCATTACCAGTGTCTGAAGATTCTATATCCTAGCAAGCCAATATACAACTGGTAGAAAAGGGAACATAAAAAGTCAATTTCAGACATTGATATAAGCAACATCAACACTAAAATGAACCTGACATTCTCCTACAGAAGGAAACAAATAGTTGAGGATAAAGTTGGAGTCAAGGAACTGCTAGACATGTTCCCCTGGCTATAATCTCGTCAAGAGGTATTACTGTAAATTCAGAAATTACTGCGTGTTTTTTTTTATTTTAGCAGTTTTTGCCATTTTCATGATTTAAAACCAAAATTTGATTTTAATACGACCAATCTGACATCTCTGACCTGCAAGACAATCGTAAGGATAACTTGACGTGGTCAACCTCCGTAGATATGATTTAATCCCGTTTTTTTTTTGTTTTTTATTGAAAAGGGGGCTGGCATTTGTACCATACACATTTTCCTAAGACCTGAACCAGATCTTGCATCTGAAAGGGTGAGAGATCTATCCCTAAACCAGATAATTGGTAATAGAGATATACCCTTAGGATGCTAAAGGAGAAACAAGTTTAATAACTTATCCCACAGATGATTCTTCTAGAGCTATTGTTTTTGAGATGAATCATTTTCGAGGATTTTCTATCAGTCAGTTTCTTAAATTTTCTCCGCCTCTTCAACGTCAATTATTTTCAAAACACTACATTATGATAAAATAATGTATATCTGACATGCATGTAATTGAAAGACAGTATATAAAGATGTCGTATTTTTAATCACCAGATGTTTTATTCCTTTATCAAATTATCTAGGTAGTCGTTTTAATCATCAGCATATGATATTAATTAACCGTTTCACAGAAGCCGTTAGGAGTATAATGAAAATGAATATATCTTTCACGAATATATAAAGAGATGAATAATATGTCTCTTCACATGTGTTAACTATTATTCGTATGTGTCTTTGTCAATTGTGTTCTCCTATTTAATAATATTGTATTGTCATTTTAATGTTATATTTCACATGGCCTCAAAATAGGGAGGTTTCGCATGCCACTAAACCAGGTGCAACCCACATTTTTTTTCCTTTAAAAATGTCCTGTACCAAGTCATCATTTCAGTGTGTGTTACATTTTAACGTTGTGTCGTTTGTTTTCTCTTATTTTCGAGTGTGGGTTCACATTACCGTAAGACGTGTCACGGTACTTGTCTATTCCAAATTCATGTGTTTGGTATTGATGTTATGTTTGTTGGATTTTGTCTGGTGCTTGGTCCGTTTCTGTGTGAGTTGCATTTTCATGTGGTGTCGTTGTTCTTTTCTTGTATTTAATGCGTTTCCTTCGGTTTTGGTTTGTTACCCCGATTTTTTGTTCGTCCATGGGTTTATGAGTTTGTACAGCGGTATACAACTGTTGCCTTTATTTATGATTTAATTAACTGGTGTGTTATCAGCATAATTAAAGTTAGACGTTTTTTCACAAAAAATATTGACAATAATTTGTAGGTTTTCTTGAAGTTTATTCTTTTTGCTCTATATGAAAAGAAATTTAGTTTATACTTTGATGACAGTTTTCACCAGTTCGGATGCTTATAATTTATATACTTTTATCATATTCATGAAGTTATAATAATAGTTAAATTTGTTAAACAAAGTTAAAATTGACTGTTTTAAACTTCTGATTTTGTAGATGTCATCACGACTCGTGAAGTAACAGAACTAGAGGTTTCTGACAAAGCAGCACTCTATTTAAAATGGGCTCCAGACAGACAGGGCGGTGTGGGGAGAAAGAAGTAGATTTGTTAGATACTATATTCAATAAAACGTAGATGCAATTGGAAGTAAAGTACCTCGTTCAGAGTGCAGACAGTTAAAACAGAATGTATAGAGGTGTATATTTTGGAAAAGAAAACTGTCAATGTTTACCTTCAATTCAATTATTGTGAGTTATCCAAGATGTTATTATCTATTTTTATTACTTGTGTCGATACATAAATTTATTAAAAAAAAAAAATGTTTTGAATTATTCTCTATAATCATTGATTGAACATTAGAATACATGAGTTAGGTGGACGTCAAGTGCATTTGAGCGTTACATAAGTATTCCTTGGTGAAAATAATTTCAAATTTTCAATTTCTTTATATGTACATATAGAATATTAGGAATCAACATTTTAAAAAAACTCCTTAAATAGTTTTTAGTTAGTATGTCATGAGCTGCAGTCATCTGTTTGGATAATGGGTTCTTCTATTCCATATTGGGCTGGCATAACAGCTGCTAGCCGATCTGGTGGGAACAACCTTAATTTGGATAGGCTAGGAGTACAAGTTAAATGGATAACTAAATCATGAATGAAATGGAAAGATCTGGATTCATCTTTTAGTGGCCAGCCCCTAATTATTTATTTATACACCTAGGTGCAAATGATTTGAAATTTATGAAATCAAAAGAGCTAAAAGAGAACATCAAATGTTCATTTTTGAGAAAGCTTTTTGCACCTGACATCAGAATTATATGGTCAGACTTTTTACCAAGGCCCCATTGGTATGGAACATTAAGGCCAAAGTGAGTAGAAATACCCAGAAAAAGAGTCAAGTGTGTCGTAAGATCGTTTATAAAGACTGAAGGCCAATATATTTCGAGGTATCCAGCTATCAAAGCACAATTTATTTAGACATGACGGCTGCCACCTTTCACAAGTAGGTATTGACATTTTCCTAAAGATAATGACATTAAAATCAAGAAGAAATTCCATGCAACATCGATGGGATTGTACCTTTAGAGTATCATACAGAAAAGTAGAAGGCATGGGATTTAAATCAACAAAAGATGGCAGAAATTGGAAACGCTATAACAACTCATTCATCATATATGGCCGTTGTTATATCATAGTTCATTTCTGTGAGTGTAACACTTTAACGTAGTGTTTCCGTTGTCTCATTTCTTTTCTCTTATATTGGAATGTATATTCACAATACTATTAGACGTGTGATGGTACTTTTCTTTCCCAAATTCATGTATTTGGTTTTCATGTTATTTTTGTTATTCTCATCGGATTTTGTCTAATGCTTAGTCCGTTTCTGTGTGTGTTACATTTTAATGTTGTGTCGTTGTTCTAAATTTTATTCGTTTCCCTCAGTTTTAGTCTGTTACCCCAATTTTGATTTTTGTCCATAGATTTACAAGTTTTGAACAGCGGTATACTACTGCTGCTTTTTATTCATGTACAATCTTATAACCTGAAAATTTAGAAGTTCGCTCACATTAATTCTTTGAAAAATGTGGCACTACAAATAACAAACTCTCTAAAAAAAATGATACAACTACGCACAATAGCCCGCTATTAAAACTTGAAAAGTAATATCACGTATCAACGACCGTATACGACGGCAACATTTATATGTAAGAAAAACCTCAAGCAGACAATAAGCAACAATTTTAGTTCAAAATTTGGAAAAATTAAACATTGACCAAACTTATGATTGTTTGCAATATGCCAGATAAGTTCGATCTTCGAAAGACTTGATAAAACAAACCACTGGAAAAATCTTTAATATTACCTTTATTACACGAAAATATATTTGAATTGAAGAGAGTTAACGAAAAGAGTTATCAATATCTCATCCAAAAAAAAGATGAAGTTGATGAGATTAAGCGCTTCGGAGATCTATTGGAATTTTGCTGTCCAGGTTTATTTTGGGATGCAGAATATAAAATAACTGTACCAAGACAGAAAGAATTGAGGATACCAGCTCGCCTTCCAGATGAGGATGATGTTAAGATGTTAAAAGAATGGCTGGAAAATAAAATTAAAGAAATTAAAACCAAATTCCAATTTATAACTTCTAATGAATATGCTGAGATTAGAGATGTACTTGTATTCAGATTAACAATATTTAATACCCAAAGAGGAGGGGAACCTGCTAGGCTTTTACTATCAGAATGGGATGATGCAGAAAAAGGGGTTTAGTTTTATCAAGATTCAGCGGAAAAGGTGGCGGACCCTATTGACCAAAAATTATTATGTGAATTAAAGATTGCATACCAAACAGGAAAAAAAGGTTGTGTCTCTGTTAATACCTCAGGATTAAGTCCTTTGCTAGGAGACATGTCATTTGAGATGATGTTACTGCATTTGCCTGCATTCTATATATGCCCGGAAAGGACATGGGTCGTCAGCCAGAAGGAAATAACAAATTAAAAATAAGTCAACCATTATAGGTTCTCTCGGTTGGGATGAGTTTTTGGAGTTGACCATTATGAAAGAAGGCTTGGGGCAGCTTTTCAAACAATTTGAGGTAAGTTTTTTTATAAATTAAAATGTGTTTATTTTTTTAGATTAATTGTTGTCAGTTAATGTTACCCTTTATTTGTGTTTGCATTTACACAACCATTCACATTTTGAGTAGTTGCAAACAATTTTTATTAAGGAACAACAGCTGCAACAGCTTCAAACTCAGCCACCTCAAGTTCACCAACCCTTCAAGAGCTTATGCCACCGCCACCTCCTTATCCGGAACAACCCATTAGAGTCCTTGGATCGTCTAACAACAAGAGACCAAGCACGTTACCACGTTGTGGACAACCTAGCAAAAAAAACAAAAGGGGAAGAAAACTTCGATCCCATGGAATTTTTCAACCAATTAATGTGACATTTATAGACTACTTGATAGTTCGTTTCACAGTAGTTCATTATAGTAGAAATAAACCAAATTCAATATATATAATTTATTTTTTTCATACATATCAACAGTACACATTACAACACTTTTGTACAAATGGAATTTTATAATGTCTATACGCAGAACTTTGTACTATTTTTTTTCAAAAAACGTTTGTCATCGAAACTGCAGTCCAGTGGCTAGACCGCAAGTATTTATGTATCCGGTATCTTATTTATTTTAAACATGTGCTATATGAATATGTCAGGATTTTCCCGTAGTTGTAATCTTGCACGTGTTGTACTGTATAATGCATCCAAGTTATAATAGAATATCAATAAAATGTAGTATCTTTACAAAGTCTGGATTAATTATGTTCCTAATGGAACCACAGTTGTCCCAAAGTTATGACCAAAGGTGCCACGCAATATTTCGTGGAGGGACCCGACTTCGATCAACCAAACGCAGTGTACTGAATGAATTTTAAGTATAATTTAAGAATTGCCAGAAGGATTATGGCCGAAAAAGCAGACGTTTCAACCAACAAACAAAGAGCTAATTATCATAACATATTTTTGATGTAATCTGTAGATTAACAATTGCATCACTATTTAATATTTTTGTTATTTATGTACAACGTTTCATTTCTCTCGGAGAGAGCCCATGAAAGCATCTGAAAAAAGATCCCTAATTTGTTTCTGATCTCAAATTTGGTAAAGGAAAGAAAGTCCACAGATATCAATACTTAGACAAAGATTAGTTTTCTCCTTAACGATTTTGTTCAACATGTTTAGAAGAGTCTGATTATAGCTTTCACATTTGCCGGTTGATTATAAGCTTTTTTTAATAAGTTTGTATCCATACATGTCATATATAACACCAAATAACTTGGAATGAAATTCACCATCAGTATCGCTAATCATTTCCAGTGGTACTCCATGGCGACAAAAAAAAGTATACAAGTTTTCAGCTATTTCAATGGCATTTTTTTTCTCTGTGAGGGAGGAACGGGTATTGGTGTCATTTCTTGTTTTGTTGTTTTCTGTTTTGTATTTCTTGATTGACAAAGAATAGAAAAAGAAGGTTAATTAAATACATTATTGTCCTACCAACAATACCGAGTTATATGTACTACAGACTTTAAAAGTCAACCTTTATTCACTGTAAGGTTATTTGCCAGCAGATACATCGTTAATGGGTCTTGACATAGATCCAACAATAGATGCTTATAGATTGATTATTAGGGAGAAAAACTACCTTTGGGAACATAAAGATGAACATTTTTCTATAGATACACATATTTTGGATTTTGACTTAGTTAATTTAATAGAAAGAACATCAGAAAAAAGAGTGTTCCTTTAAAAGACACAGTACTTAAATGACGACATATATATTCCTAATATGAGCTACCAAATTCCAGTTTCCCTCAAGAGAGAGACAAATTTGAAGACATCAATCAAACAAAATCCCAATTATAGTATGACGTCCTTATTACGCATTGTAAACAAAGCCTTGTTCTAATGAGCACAAAATATGTTTGTCACGTGCGCACAAATTTACTGTTTGTATTAAGTTATTTCCACCGTTATCCCATAAAATATATACATTCAAGTAGCTTACATAAACTTTTATAATATATGTTATACCGAACAACATATATTTATCCTGCTCGTATTTTTTAAACTTATATGAAGTGTAATGTACAGACTCCTCGAGGAGGAAACGGGAACAGCTTAACATTTTGACGGTATTTTCATACGCTTCGACCTATACAAATACTGTATTTGTCCTATTAGAATCGAAATAATTCCTTCGTGTCATGCTCCATGCTCATTTTAACGCTCTGTAAAATATCGACAAATATAATGCCTACCCATGTTAAAATGAGCATAGTGCATGAATTGCAAAAGAGATAAGTTATTGTGTGGAAATGTAACCAGAAGGAGAAACACATAATTACTTTGCGATGCACCACTTATTACTCCCGTTATGTATGTGTGTAGATTGATATTTATTGGTTCTTGTGTGCATGCATATGCTTGTGAAAGATAATACTTAGTAAACATGATAAATGGAGAATGGGATACATCTAATGCCCCTGATTGCATAGATTGTTATAAAGGGGCATAACTCTAGAACAGTCAAAGTCGTTATGCAACCCATATTCAACCTGATCTGTATTCAGTACTTAATATGGTAAAAAGAATTGTTGTTGAGATTTCTATAATAAAGAGGTATAACCCTTGAAATTTCCCGTAGGAACTCCCTTTACGTCAAAAACTATGCAGTACTATTTTATTCTAAGGTCAACACAGAACTGTTCTGCATATTTTCAGTATCAAAATGGTTCAAACTTCTCGAGTTTAAACTTTACTTTAATTCTGTACTACCCCTCCCTTCACTTTTGATGACCCTCAGAATTAAAATGCCCTATGACTTTGTGTATACATACTGGTTACATTCCCAAGTTATTTCTCAATGAGATAAAACCTAAAGATCATATCTGGGAACCAGTATTGTAAACAAAACAAAATATCTATGAATATTATATGTCTCCCCAATAGAGGCATGGTTTGTGGATCAGGTATATTATTTTTGTCGGATTGAAAAGTTTACATTGTGCTTGTTGTGTATATTCAGATAAAATGATTACTGAAGATCACTTTTTATACTCCCGCTTTAAAAAAGGGGAGGGGGTATACTGTTTTACCTCTGTCTGTCCGTCAGTCCGTCCCATGCATATTTTTCGTCGCATTTTTCTCAGAAACTACAATACAAGGATTTCTGAAATTTGGTTTCAGGGTTTATCTTAGTCAGCTATACCGTGTGATGCGTTTTCAGATTCATCACTCGACAACTTCCTGTTTACCGAACACTTGCATATTTTTACACTATTTATATTATCCACTTGCGGCGGGGGTATCATCAGTGAGCAGTAGCTCGCAGTTTTACTTGTTTTTCATGGGTATCAATTTTCATGGTTTAATAAAACTTGCATATTCATGAATATTTGGTTGGTTATTTTTAAAAGTCTGCACTTAATCTTATAGAAAGTTTTTAATTTGTTGAACTTTAAAATACATGGTGTTCCTGTACCCATGAAATTTGGTATCAAACGAAAATTAACATGACCAATGTAATAAAATATGCAAGCATGGCCTCTCCCTTTTTTTATATTTATGGTGTGTCTTGTGTGAACTAATGAGCATACTATAAAAAATGCAAAATAAATGCATGGCTGATATTATCCACTTTTCTTTTTTTAATAGCTGAGGCATGGATGAGATTGTCCTGCCAGCTCTAATGGTCATCTTCCCAATACTGGAAGTAGTATTGTCTGTAATCTTAACACTTGTTATCCGGCATACAATTGTCATGTTGAAAAACGTTGACACTCAGAATACGTCGAAGTAGCTGCAGCTCGGGGAACGAGGAAGACAGGTTTGGAGTAAAACTTATGAAGGACATAGTAGAGGCTATGGCCTTTAAAAAACTTACACCTGGGACTTTCAGCAAATACCAAACTGAGGACATGTTAATAAAAACAGATAATGAAGAAGACTAGACTGATCAGAGCCCAGCAGAATTGATGGAAATTTACAAACATGATAAAGAACTTGTGGGGTGTCTATTCATTATTAGAAACAAAGCTACAAACAGGTATAAATATGGGGGTTTTGAAGAATGGCTTTAACATGTTTCAGAGTTCCGAAAATATCCTTTTCCGGAAAATGTTATTTTCCAAAAACAGACGAAGTAGACAACGAAGTTGAACAGCTGACACCAAATAAGTATTAATTTGGGTTTATTGCCACACAAAATCTACCAACAACATCTAGCAGTAGAAATATGACTCTCTGTGACTTGCAGAAGAAAAGAATCAATGCCATGCAAATAAATAATTCGGAAACAGTAAACATTAAAAGGTGAGTCCTTTCAAAAGTATTGGATGTTTAAATTTGTACAAAGTACATAATAATAGCAGCTATATTCTTTTTTTGAATGGAAGCTTAAATTTTATTAAGATGCTATATTTTTTAACCAGTGCGCAAATGTTTAATATTATCTTATTTGTATGAAGTGTGATATACTTATGTTATTTTATAATATTTACAGAAAGAGGGTAACTGTTTAGCCAGAAGGCCAGAGGAAGAGGAGCAGACGAGGGAGACAAAAAGAGTACGTTTATGGGACCTCTTTAACATAAATAAAATTAAAAATATTAATTATAAAAAATAAGATGTGGTATGATTGGTAAATGTTGAGATGCAGGAGAGTTGACGATAGTCGATGAGAGTGACAATGTAAATTAAATGGTGTATATGTTTGAACTTGTTTATAATAAATATGTATATCTGAACATGAGTTATAAAGCCAGTGCCTTATAACAGCTCCGTGACACTATTAATGATATCAAATGTATTAATGATACTTGGTAAAAAGCACACATTCATCTCATCTTTTTCAATACATGTATACATCCACATCATATACATGCATGCATGTGTATTTTTTCATGCAAAAAAACAATACTTCTCTTATTGTTCACAATGATCTTTGAATGCAAAAATATAAATTGTTTACTTGTAATGATAGAACCAGGTTTCCAATTCCGTCAGTTTTAAGGTATTTGTTCTCTCACTTTGATGATGTTCGTGAATGTGCTGAATTGTGCAATGGTGGCATTAAGCATTGAACTAGCAAATAACCTGGTATATGTCATAAAAAAAAGATTAAATAGCAACAACCTTTTTGTTTCTCTTGCAGGCGGTGGTACAAGTAGCTATGATGGTAAAAAGACATCAACAGAATGCATGCAGAATTATTCCTTCTAAAAGATAAATGTGAGAGTCATGGTTGTTATCAGTCTATGCATACACCCAATCTCCATCCATATATATCCACCAGCAAAGGCAATTTAGACAAAATTGATCAAACCTATTCATTTTTAAAAAAACAGCCAAAGAACGTAAAGGAGAAAAAGGTGGCATCAACCAAATATGAGGGCTAAGCAATTCTGGTAATTGGTCTACGAATTATTAATACCACAATGGTTAAAACCAATATTAGTAGAAACTTTACTTTGGGTAACTCAATGGAGAGACATCAACATGTCCGACTGCCATTTCTAATAAGTATGACAGTCCATGGTATCATGATTTAAAGTTTTTTCTCACCATATTGAGATTTGACGCATTAATGAAGTAACTGAACACTTTGACTGTGTAGGTCGACATGCTATAGTCGGATCATGCATCAGATCTACAAAGAGAAAACGCATGCCTGCACCTAAGGTAAAATAATACATTAGTCTGCAACCTAAGTGGTTTCAATTTTAAGAATTAAATGTTCCTTTTTGTATTTGTCGTAAAATCGTTGACCGAATAACATATTATGTATAATAGTGTTCACAAGATAATAACCTTAATTAAAATTATATAAATGTCTAAGATGATTTGAACACGTTAATTAATACATTAAAAGTTTTATTAGATTTTAAATAGAAATACGCACTATTCCAATATACAAACTAGCTTTATTAGGGGTGTGCATCTCTCAAGGTGAAATCGGATGCATGATAACAAAATATTTTTGTAGCTTAATCTATACAAGATATGAGGAAAAGTGTAACATATTGATTGATCTTACATAAAATATGTTTGTAGCTACAACTACATCAAGAAGAAAAAAATCAACACATTTCTAAATGTTCAATTAATTGTATGAATTTCAATAAATTAATTTGTATGATTTCAAGATAGTTATGGTTTTGATTTGCTCTAAAATCTTTATTCGTCTGTCTCATTGAATCAATCACATTCAAGAGTTCGTACTAGTGCATCCAATATCTCCCGCTTTTTTTGTCTTCCTTGTGTAACCCAATTTTGCTTTTTTTTAATAATTTGAGTTGTGACGTTTTCAAAATCATGTCCTGCTTTAACAAGGTGTCTTGTTATTGGGCAGTTTCTATCTTTTGAATGAAACAGTGTTTCTGTGTCACCAACATATAGCAAAACGGTAGAACTCTCAGCCCGCATTATCATAAAATAATTTTGATGTGACAAGTAGAGAAGCAATCCCACCATTCTGTATCTGTATCTAATGAATTTCTGCCAATATAGGCACACCTCCGTTATATGGTGTAAGAAAAAATCAACACATTTCTTCATTAATTAATAATTTTGTTATTTTATGTATACCGTATACATTCTTTTTAGGGAGCGACCAGTTCACTTCACACTATTCCATTATCATCAAGTTCTGTCACAGATTTATAGCAATTCTACAGTTTTATGGTCTTAAATCTAGTGGTATGGATGTAGGAAAAAAAGTCACAATAGATATTTTGTATGAAATAGTTATATTGCCTGCACATGTATTAATAGGAAAAACATTCCCAATATATTTGTTCTTATAAAAATGGACATATTTAAATTTAGTTTTTACTCTTTTAGAAAAGATATAAATTGCAACGCATTTAAATTTTAGGGTGTTCATATTTGTGCCCTTCTGATAACACTTTGTTGTAATAATTAAGCTCTTTCCTCTCCGCGAGGAAATACCTTATTTTTTTTCATCTAGCATTTGTTTGACATGGCCTACCCCCGTTTCTATTGGAGTTATCTCGACCAAATATGTACCATCGGTAGACCTTTTCATGAAGTATTTTCCGATGAGGCTGTATAGGATTTTATCATCCCCTTAAAAAGTTATCTCCCTTTTATTGTTTTTTTTTACATGCCCCCCCCCCCCCCTTTTCGTTGTTGAGATTCGGAAGGTGATATTTAAATCTGTCAAACTGTATGGCAGTCCAACTGAATCGTGTATCTGTTCATTGTCTTTTTACGAGCAGAACGGAGATCTAATCAAGAATTGCAAAACAAGGGTTTTGTTCCAAACAAATGTTTCCCAATTGTACTTCCAATGTAAATATCTTTAAGACCAGAAACAAAGTACACTTAGGTTGCAATAAAAACAGGACCAGCAAGTTACAGTTTAAAGTTTTAGAATTTTCAATAGATGTGGTATGATGTCATTTATACCTAGCTCAGAAAAGAAAAATACTACAAAAATTCCAGGTTCGAGGTGAAAAAACAGCTTTAAAACAGTTTTATAGCTAGCTAATCCTTTCACTTGTATGACAGTCGCATCAAATTCCATTACATTGTCAACGATATATGAACAAAACAAACATACTCAAAGAGTAAAAATGTCAAAAATAGGGGTACAGAAGTCAATATTGTGATATCATCTTAATATCACTATCAAAACAACAAATGTAACGAAGAATCACAAAAAGGCATTCATCAAATTTAACATACTCATTTTGCTTTTCTTGCACCACTTAATTTGTGTATGTAAAGTCTACCCGTAAATGAAAGAAGGTTTTCATAGCTGGTGTAAAAATGCGCGTTTGAAATTCGCACAGGTAGACATAAAAATAATTTTGTCGTTCAATATATGAAGGTATACATACATGCATAACTATATAAACAACAAATGTTACGAAGCACAAAAATGCATACATCAAATTTAACATACTCATTTTGCTTTTCTTATACCACTTAATTTATCTATATAAAGTCGTCCCGTAAATGAAAGAAGGTTTTCATAGCTGGTGTAAAAATGCGCGATTGAAGCTCGTACAGGTAGACATAAAAATAATTTTGTCGTTTAATGTATGAAGGTATACATACATGCATAACTATATAAACAACAAATGTAACGAAGAAGCACAAAAAAGCATACATCAAATTTAACATACTCATTTTGCTTTTCTTATACCACTTAATTTATCTATATAAAGTCTACCCGTAAAGGATAGAAGGTTTTCATTACTGGTGTAAAATTGCGCGTTTGAAATTCGCACAGGTAGACGTAAAAATAATTTTGTCGTTCAAAGTATAAGGCATACATACATGCATGGGCACGTTAAGTTGAAACAACAAACAACAGACTCAACAGTAAATGTAACAGTAAATGTAATTAAGGGTTATGTACCCTTCTGTAGCCATTTTTGTACGAACTTTTCAAACTTCAATTGTATTAAAACTACAGATATAATGAATAATAGAGATAGGCCATTTTGTACATATTACAAGGGGAAATTTGATGCAAAACATTATTTTTTGCTGTTCCATTGCATTTAATAGAAAAAGAGGAGTTTATGGCAAATAAATCAAGATTTTTATAGAAAATCCACAGCCTTTATCCTTGTACTCTCATATTTGGCAATTTGATGACTGATAGATATAGGATTAGTGCATGCAGTGCTAGCATTGATTTCCTTAAAACAAGTTTATAAATGTAGTTATTGGTTAAGACAAGTATAAATATGGCCAAAATCAAGTACACCTTTTAGGGTGCGCTCGACTTTAGTGACTCAGCACGAGGTGTTTTGGAATTTACAGGTTACTTAGAACTTTTTGTAAAAAATAAACACTAGCACATCATAGAAAATCAAGTGAGTAATTTATGTTTCAAATTTTATAACAAAAATCTCTGTATTAAAGGATGTGGATTTTCTTTAAAAATCTTGATTTATTTGCCACAAAGTCCTCTTTTTCTATCAAATGCAATGAAACAGTAAAAAAAATGCTTTGCATCAAGTTTCCCCTTGGAACATGTACTAAATGGCCTATCTCTATTATTTATTATATCTTTAGTTTTGATACAATTGAGGTTTGAAAAATTCGTACAAAAATGGCTACAGAAGGGTACATAAACCTTAAAATAATGTGTGGTTCAAAGTATGACGGGATGCATACGTACAGTTTCACTTTAAATGTATAACATAAAAAACAGACTTAACAGAAAAAGTATTATTATTGAATAAAATAATTTTATCATTCATAGTATGTCAAGATCGGAAGCTCAAATTGGTACAGAACTATTTAAGGTTCATGTGGACCCTATGGCTAAAATGGCCGTATTTTCACCTCAAATGTTACTCTGAGTACAGACAAACCTGCGCATCTGTAAAAAAATTCAGGCATAGCATGCCCTAGATAAATGGATTCTAAGAATGTTTTATGTTTTTAAAAAATAAAAACTTACCAGGATTTTGCCGTGCACTTTTTTTCATTCCTCCAGAAGGTGCCAAAATAAACAAAGTTGGGAAACAGGTTTGAGAACTTCCCCACAGGTAAAAATTAAAGTGAGCATTTTTACTTGACATGGACAGTAGATGGACAATAGATACCTGACAATAATTGTTTTTTTAAACTGTGTACCTGAGTGGACCATATCAAGGTAAACTCAGCTGTTTGTTAATTTTATCATCTTCTGCAGAGACGAAAAAAAGTGTACGGCAAAATCCAGTTAAGTTATGAATTTTCTAAATCATATAATGCATTTGAATTCTATTTATCTAGGGCATGCTATGCCTTAAAACTTTTTCAGATGCACAGGTTTGCCTGTACTCAGAGAAAATTTTGAGGTGAAAATACGGCCATTTTAGCCATAGGGTCCACATGAACCTTAATATAGCGAACGTTCATGTAAGGGGGTTCGATAAGGTAAGCGGACAGAAAGTCACAAAACAAAACGCAACAGGACAAAAAAATCACAGGACATAAAGTCACAAATTAGATAGGACAAAAAGTCACAAATCATTTTTTTTTTTACAATTGTTCGACTATATAAGAGAAAGATCTTGAAACATTGACTTGTTATTACATAAATTCATTTTAAAGTTAATGAAATATATCATTTTACTAGGAAAATGAAGTTTTAATTAATTTTAATGATGCAAAGGACATATTTCTTGGCATCATGAAGCCAATCAGGTGCCAATCTACTTTTGACATTTTGTGTTCTTAACAATGATTTGATCATCTTAGATATTTTTTTTGAAAAATGTTGCTTACAATGTTTGTTAATATACAATACTTCAAGAAAACACAAAAATGTTTTTGTAAAAATAATCATTTTTTATACAAAGAAAATAATCATAAAAAAAATGAATTGTGACTTTTTGTCCGTGACCTTTTGTCTGTGACTTTTTTCCTGTGACTTTCTGTCCTACATTCTTCGATAACAAACATAATATTAACTCAATGTTTCCTTTCATGTCAAGGTTAATATTTTGGTCTTTTTATGTTCACCACGTACATTCCTTTAGGCAGCAACCGTTCGATTTTATTTTTTTTCTTGGAAAAAGGTGGGGGGCTATGGATTTTTTTGAAAAAAAAGTTTCATAATTACACGCACTTGGTGACCTTACCTATGATCCATTCATTAGACAATAAAACAATTTTATTAAACTGCACCCATGCTGCTTTTCCCTTTATTTATCCCCAAGGGTGACTGTGGTATAGAAATATGGTCACTTGGTCTTCTCCCGACCGGCAGTAAAACGCTTGCCGAAGTGGGGCGTCCGTTTGGCTGTGCGGGATGTATTAAGTTCGCAGTCACGTCCGGTCAGAAGGGGGACGTTAAATCCGATGCCTCGTGTAAAGAGAATGCCACGCTCTTTGCACGTTAAGAACCCTTGCAACAACTCTCTGAGGGGTCCGTAGGTGGCCTGTTGCAAGGCTAAATTTCTGTCCCTATCCAATATACCCTCCTTTTCCGGTGGCAGTCCAAATTTCTCCGACCATCATCCCAGATGGCCTCTATTGTATCAACCTACCTATTGTATTTATTGTGAACTTGTTCTCGTCCTGAATATGCATGAAATATTTGCCACTGGACGTTAAGCAACCAACAATCAATCAATCAATCAATCCCTTTATTTAGCTGATGGCATAATCCACTCCTCTCCCTCAATTATCAATTGCTTGCAGTATTTCAAGGTGTGTTATGGAATTTTACATACTAGTTATATCAAAAGTGCACATATTATATATATATACATATACGTCTGCTTCCGTCAAATTCATCCTAGTCTTTCCAACCGATACCCCCATGACGTTTGGCACCTTTTCGAGCAGAAGACAAGTTCTTGGAAGTTATGAGGATGCACAGAACAATACATACTCATAAATATTAGAAAGGCATCGGACTAAGTTTCGATGTTTGTAGTCTTTGTTTGGGGTGAAACTGGATTTATAACTAGTTGTCCTTGATCATAAGTGATGTCATGATCAATAACTGAGTTCTGCAATAAAAGAGCCAAAACGACATACTCGCCCTTATGATTGTTTTATCTTAAATTCTAATTAATATGTAAGGTGATGTCATCGTCAAGGCTAGGCGAGTAGGAAGGTGTTTGCATGACCTTGTCGATTTGTGACAACTGGGTTCATTGATGCTCATGAAGTTGAAGGAATATTAGCAACTGTATCTTGCACTTTTGTCACTGTTGTTTTAACTGGTGTTTTTTTTTTAAAGGCAGTGCTTTAAGGCCTGACTTTCAAGTCATGAGGTTCATCTTTCCTTACGCAAATCTTTGCTGGGGGTCATTTTGCAAGAAATAGATCCGGAAATGTTTAAATTTCTCCTCTACTTTTTGTGGTATGTATTGGTTTTTGTTCCTTTCATTTACATTGGGAAATAAAGAAACGATCAGTGTGTATTGTTCGTTTTAAAAATCTGTTTATTAATGTGTCTTTTGCATTATAAGCAGTCAATCTGATTACAAACTATCATTATTCGAATTCCGTGTGGAAAGAGGTCCGTTCAATTTCGAGTACTATTTGCGATCTAAAGATATTTTAAAATCATTTCACTCGTTGATATAACATGATATTATAATTAAAAGTCGACTGACCGTGAATTATATTGCATAATATACAATTTAAAGTATTTCTGTACGTGAAGCCGTATGACGTTATAGTTATTTCGGTCTCAGTTATGTAAAATATGAAATTATCGTTCCTGAATAGGGTTCCACTAATTAAAGACAAGAAGCGTCAAAAAGTGATAAGAAGCGACAATAAAATTAAAATAGCGATAAGAAGCGACAATATAATTAATTTAACGAGAAGAAGCGTCAAGAAGACTATATAGCGACTATACATAAATAAAAAAAATGTCATTGCAACAACTTGTTCCCCATAGATATTAAAAAAAACATGCATTATTTTTTATTATAGGGGCGGTTATAAAACATTTTTTATATTACTGTACATTGATAGATAAAAATATGTTTTTATTAAGAAGAAAGGGATTAGTTTTTATTAGATATAAAAAAAAATATATTTTATGCACACGCTAAAAATTGGACATCAAAACAAAAAAATTTCAATTTCCTTTTAATGAATTTATTGAATCAAAACCATGCAATATCATTTCCTTTCTATTACAGTGAAATTCTTCTTTTTCATAGGGACATATTTGATAGGTGTAGCTTCACCCTATCACATCAAATGAGAATAGCCTCGTGAGAGAATTACGATTCGCTTGTCCCTTGTTAGTTATTGTCGCTTCGTCACTAAATTAAACTTCTTGTCGCTGTTTGTCTCTAAAATTCTTCTTGTCTCTTATTAGTGAGACCAGTCAGTTCCGTCCTTAACTTCCGTTTTTGCACTGCAAAACAATCACACAATTAACGATGCCTAGTCCTTGTTGGTGTGTACCTGAGTGTCATTTAAGAGGAGGACTTGCATTTCTAAATGACTTAATAAAAAGGAAAAGTTAGATCAACGCCATGGCTCAAACGTAGATTGTCATGTGCGATGCAATCGTAGAACCCATATCAATCAGCTGTTGTTTGCAAGGCACATTTTACTGAAAACGACTACGTTCAGGAAACTATTCATGGTAAAACTTTATTTTCTTTAAGAAATATATACTGTTATTTATATAATCGCCATGCAAGTAAACCAAAGTCTGTTTGCAACCGCAATTATCGTCTTAGAATAAAAAGGGGGGTGAATTCAAGACGTCATAACTTTTGGGATTACGATTCAATATCATCTGATTGACATTTTTTGGTTAATACTACAATTGTATGGTTTTTCTACAAGAGCTATATTATACTGATAATTATTTTAGCAGTAATTATGTAAATTTCGGTTGTAATGACAAGAATTCATGAGCTATGCCTCGGGCTTTCTTGAAAAATATCAATGACAATGTAAACAGGAACAAAACATTGACATGAATGATGCTCTCCACCTATGTTATAGTTATTTAGGTATGTGTGTTGCACAAGTCTTTCACAAGTTTCGAAAAAGCTTATGTTATAAAACTTTTTTCAGGGCACATACCCACTTTATAGAGACTTGTCTACTGCCATGCATTCCCATCCTATTTTCATGCACCATTTGTAAGCAAGAGACTGAATGGTTTACAAAATTAAAAATCAGGACGGTGTCCCGTTAAACCAAAAGAACTAAACTGGATGAATATTGTAGGAGAAATCTAGAGGAAAGTTTTGATTTGTGAAATTGGTTTTCCTGAACAGATGTACATTCATCCTGCAGGAAAGATTTATAACTGTCCACCACCAACTGACGAGCTAATGTTGAGCTTCACAGATGGAATTACTCAAACACCATAAATGCCTATGTTTTCAGCACAGATTTCACAAATCATGACACAGCTGTGCATTTTTATGCCCCACCTACGATAGTAGGGGGGCATTATGTTTTCTGGTCTGTGCGTCCGTTCGTCTGTTCGTCCGTTCGTCCGTCCGTCTGTCCCTCTTCAGGTTAAAGTTTTTGGTCAAGGTAGTTTTTGATGAAGTTGAAGTCCAATCGACTTCAAACTTGGTACACATGTTCCCTATGATATGATCTTTTTAATTTTAATGCCAAATTAGAGCTTTTACCCCAATGTCACGGTCCACTGAACATGGAAAATGATAGTGCGAGTGGGGCATTCGTGTACTGGGGACACATTCTTGTTTATACCTGATAAGAGTCGAAAACTAAATATTATTTTTATATAAATAAACATATATTGTGTCATTTTAGAACTTATATTTTTCCAAAGGATGCATGAATGAAAGTAGTGAAATTCATTTTGCTTTGATATATAGATTTGAATTACAATTGTTCATGTTATTGTAATGCATATAAAAATAAGGAGATGTGGCACAATGTAAATATATGATATTCTGTGAGTTTATCAAACTAAAGGGGATAAGAAATGGGTATAAGCAGTTACAGGACTGTACTACTGTACAATCTCCAACAATGAGAAAAACTCATACTGCAAAGAGAATTTCATATTTACAAGTAAGTTTTGTTTTTGCATTGAATAATTTTCTTCTATTGTCTTAAAAGCAAATATGGGAAGTGGTTAAAATGCTAATGAGACAGCTTTTATGGCCACCAGATGTCATTGTTACCTTGATTAAAAACTCCTTTATAGCTCACAAGACCTGACTCATCACTTGGTTTCGTCGTCTATAAACTTTTACAAAAAATCTTCTCTGAAACTACTGTGCCTAATTTAACCAAACTTAGCCAAAATCATCATTGCGGTATCTAATTTAAAAAATGTGTGGTTAGACCCGGTCAACCAACCGAGATGGCCACTATGGCCAAAAATAGAACATACAGGTAAAATGTAGATTTTGGCTTATAACTCTGAAACCAAAGCATATAGAGCAAATCTGACATAGGGTGAAATTGTCTCTTCAGTGAAGATCTATCTGCCCAGGAATTTTCAGACAAATCTGACAACCCGTTGATGGATTGCTGCCCCCAAATTAGTAATTTGAAGGAAATTTTGCAGAGTTTGGTTATTATCTTAAATATTATTATAGATAGAGATAAACTGTAAACAGCAATAATGTTCTGCAAAGTAAGATCTACAAATAAGTCAATATGACCAAAATTTTAAGTTGACCCCTTAAAGAGTTATTGCCCTTTATAGTCAATTTTTAACAATTTTCATAATTTTTTGTATTTTTTGTTACCGGTAATTTTTAAAAAATATTTTCAACTGTAAATACTGGGCCATGTTTATTATAGATAGAGATAATTGTAGCACCAAGAATGTTCAGTAAAGAAAGATCTTCAAACACATCCCCATCATCAAAAACACAATTTTGTCATTTTATATGTGTCCGTGTTTAATATGCACATAGACCGTCCAAGGTGAGTGACACAGGCTCTTGAGAGTCTCTAGGTCATTAATACAGGTAGATAACTTTATCATGTTTATACTGAAAAATAATTTTGCTTGGAGGGAGAATTTAAAAAAAGTTCTGTCTTCAAAAGAGTTGACATGTTACTATGTACATTTACATTAACCATTATGTTACTTGATGTTCTAGCAATACACACAGAACGGAGACTAGTCAATCTTTGTGAATTATTTTTCATAGGATAGGAGTAATTGAATATGTGTATATAATCAATAATTAAAAATAGTTTTATTTACATTAAAAAGGAAAAGTTCTTATGTCTTAAAAATGCATTTCATGGCGAGGTACAGAAAATATACTGTAAACAGTAGACTATAGATATAGGTGAACTAGGTAAAAGAGAACTCTAAATCTTAAATATTACAAACAACCTCTGTTCTATGGAAGATAATGATATAACTGGACTAGAAATACACACAACCTGTAATTAACTGCCTTTACAGCGCTTTCGCGCTTTGATTGTATTTCCTCATTTGTCTGATTTTATTAATTATCCTCTTCAGACAGTTGATTTATTTAGGAATCTTCTGTCTCTTATTTATAACGGTCTCATTTCTGATTAGTTATATTTATACTGTTGCGTTGTGCTTTGTATGGTTATCTAACTCTGAATCAAGTATGTTCAAGTTATAATAGTTCTGATGAAAAACAAAGTCAATATTATGAAATTCGAAGTTAAAAATTTTTTTTTGCCAATTTGTCTCAATCAGTTCTTCTTCCACATAAAGGAACAGTTGAACTCCATTCTGTAATATTATCAAAGGTTTTCATATTCAATGAATTTGTTATTGAATCACTGTAACAGGTTTGACAATTTCCAACCGCAGGCTCACTTTTAACGTGTACTTTATCTTGAGTATTAATATTCAAAACAAAAATGATGCGGTTACTAACTTTTTCAAGAGTAGATCGTCTCTAAATTCAAACCGGGCTAGCTTATCATACTTGTCTATGTAATCGTCTAAAGTTCCTGGCTGAAGGAAATCAATTTCACCACATTTTTTTTCATTTTAACAAATACGAAGATATAAGAAGAATGTAGTCCTAAAAAATAACACCCTCTTCAATTTGGATATAAATGTTTATAGCCTTTAGATATCCACCAACCCCTGTACAATCAAGACAGATAAGTTTATGAATCTTCGTATTACCAGGGAAAATGTCTGGTATTAGAGTTTCTAAAAGTTCGGTATTAGTGACGTTTCCTTGCCTTTACAGATATTGCCTCATTGGTCTCATCAATTCGTTTTCTTTTTGTTCTTGCAAGTATTGCTTCTTTTGAGGTCTCTTTTTAATAATATTTTCATAAGTTCCTCTTCTGTCTTGAAAAATGAAATTTTGCGAAAATGATGCTTGAATAAGCATATTTTTCCTACCACCTTTAAAAAAGTCATTCTTATAATCAACACATAAGGTCTATCACAGACTCTAGAAATGATGTGAAGTATCGACCCATTTTTCTAACGGGCTCGTCACTTTGTCATTCAGACAGATACCGTTATATTACCACTACCAAAGCTCTCATTAACTACTACCTGTTCTTGTGTAACCTCGGGCATTGCCGGCAGCTTCCGCCTTTAATTGTATGGTGGTGCATATGTGATTGGGATGCCTTCAAAGACACGTTTCATCATATCTCCATAGCCACAGGTTTTGATAACTGTACTCCCATTCCTCATAAGGATGGGGTGTCCACTGGCTCATATATTTGTTCTTTTTGTAATTTAGTGGCAAACTTCTGTAAATTTTTCACAATTTTGATTTTTGAAGTGCATTTATTTTACATTTTTTCCTGATGTTTATTTTCCTATTTTCTCTTCTCGCCTAGTTTTCACTCCTCCTCTTTACTCTCTATAGCTGAAAAATGTAAATATAAACTAATGAAATTACAAAAATATACTGTAAAATCTAGGAATGAAAAAAAAAAACAACCAAAAAACATTTTTTTAATTCTGTTTGTGTATTTTATGTTATTAGTTAGTCATTTAAGGTGTTACCCAAAACTTTCAGTAAAATTAATTTGACTGGTTTGATTTTCTTAAAATTTTGAAAAAGTATTGGCTTCCACCCTTTAACAAAAATTTTGAACCAACCAGTTATCAGAAAAATTACACTGGTTATATAGCAGTTTGACAAACACCAATTTTGTCCATTTCTCTATTTCCTGTGGTGGGTTGTTATCATCCAAACAGTATGGTGTCACTCTTATTTACGGCAATTAATCCAAATACTAAACTGCCTTTTGTATGATTTCAATTTTCATAAATTGATTATCATCTCTTAATTTCGCCATGTAGTTATCCCAGCTATTCCACCAATTGAATGGCTCTGTTCCGCAATAACAAATCCGGGGGTAATTCCGTATACGTTCCGAAATTAGTATTCCGGTATAACTTCCGGGGCGTTCAACATCATCAGCAGCTAAGATGAACGCAGCATCCTCAACTATGTTCACGAAGAAAAAAAGGTAAGGCAGACATGAATAGCGTTATCTTACTTTAAGATTTATATTTGATATGTGATATGAGTGCCAAAGGCAACTAGAAGCCCAAATGCAAAATGACATGTTTTTTTTTAAAACTTTTTAAGCGTAACCGTACGTAGAAATTATTATAAATTAAGGAATGTATCTCCCTCATGCAAAGCTCCGATTCCTTTCACGGATTTGGCTATACTTTTTGGATCTTTTGAATTGCTCTTCATCTTTTATATATACTTTGGATTGCAAATATTTTGGCCACGAGCATCACTGAAGAGACATGTATTGTCGAAATGCGCATCTGGTGCAAGAAAAATTGGTATCGTTAATTTTATTGTGTTAGTCAGTTACTGGCAGTAAAACTGCACTTTAGTCAAGTGCTATAAATTGGGATGCCAACTTTTCTGCTAAAATGACAGAACTTTCAATCTATTGTGTACCTATCTGAACACATTTGACCCCCTCCCCCTCCCCCCCTCCAAAAAAAAGAAAGTAAGTTATATTAATACAATGAACAAAAAATTGATCAAAAATTATTTTAAAATTCTAACTGTCTGACAACATATCCAATTATATTACATTGATTGCTTAGAAATAAAATAATAAAATGACCTTTTTTATCATGTTTATTTTTATATTTTTCAGCACTGGAAAGAAATATTGTTGTGTCCCAGGATGCAGTCATACATCTGACAAGATAGGACCAGATGGAACAAAATTTATACTTCACCGTATTCCCATGTCAGAAAAAAAGCCCATATTAAAAAACTGTGGATTCAGAGACTTAAAAATGTGAGGGCAAACTTAATTGTTAATGACAGTACAAGAGTTTGTAGTGCTCATTTTAAAGGACCATTTACACATGAATCAATTCCAACTATCTTTCCTTCTAAGCCAATGAAGAAGGTGACTACAAGTCGTCCACTTTTTAGAAAAGAAGTCCATTCAGAAAATACAAATACTGACACAGCGGAGTTAGACGAACATGAAAATATAAAAATACCAAACATTAGTATCATGAAGGATCTTAATATTGCCTCTGACATTGACAAAGTAAATACGTGTTCATTCAGGACAAGCTGTACACAAACTGAAATTACTACATTTACAACCAATGCAAGTACATGTACAACAACAGACAATATTGAGACAGATATCAAGATCCATTCTGTGAGTGTAGGCATTCAGACAGACTTGCCACAAATAACAATTGAAAATGTGAAACATGATAATGCCAAAGTGAGATTTTACACTGGATTTGTTAATTTTAGTGGGTTTTTTAATGTTCCTTTCAGTACTACTTAAACATGGAGCAGATAAGCTGAATTATTGGGAAGGAGAATCCCGATCCATGGATGAAAAATCCTACCAACAAGAATGAATCTTAAAACCAGGAAGAAAACGCTTTTTAAGACAAATAATGAATTCTTTATGGTAATGATGCGATTGCGACTAGGACTTCTACAGCTGATATTTTTAGTATTTTAGGTCAGTATAATAATTATTTACATACATACATAATAGTAAAACAACATTATAAACATGATGCATAAATGGAAAACAATGATAATATGAATGAATAAGTTAATTAACAGGACGTAACAGTATAAAGAGGTGCATGTCAAAATCATTACAGTTGAACAGACGTGCTGGGCCTCATTAATCCGCTGCGATGACGGTTTACCTTTAGATGATCAACGACTTACTACTTTTGATGATTATTGATAATTGCGGACCATAGAGCTCAATTTACTCCCATTGAAAAACCATCGAAACAGCGCTCTCAAATAGGTGCGCTACGTTTCTTTCGTTTTCCTTCTTTTAAAATTTTAAGGGCATGGGACAATGTATATCAATCGAAAGCTGACATATTTTTCTTTAACCTTCCATAGTTATTTACCTTCGGAAATCTCATTTAACGTCCACATTCATCAAATTATTTCTTTTTAGCTAAGCTCCGCATTTTCGTAGGCCATTTTTGAATCAAACGAGATATCGGAGTTTGTACCACGTGATTCGTCTTCCTTTGATTTCAGGGGGACGGAACTCTACTAAACATACTTCCGGTTTATTACATTACGTTAGAAACTTTAAGTTTGACAATAAATTTCGATATTTTCGCAGAAACATTTGTGTTTTGAACCGAATTATAGTTGACAGATAGTCGCATTGATTGGTATCTTCATCTGGAACAAGTGAAATTTGATAAGTTTGTTGTTGAAAATTGCAAAATTTTTGTCTCTATCCAATAAACCCTCATTTTCCAGACGCAGTCTAAATTTCTCCGACCATCATCCTCTATTATAAAAACCTACTTATTGTATTTATTGTTAATTTGTTCTCGTCCTGAATATGCATTATATATTTGCCACTGGACGTTAAGTAACCAACAATCGATCAATTTTAAAAAGTTAATTTGTGAGCAGTTTGTAACCGATCCATCATCAAAGATGGCCGCCAGCGGGGGACTTAGTTTAACATAGGACCCTATGGGAAATGCATACAAATGTCTTCTTCTAGAGAACCACTGAATGGAATGAAACCAAACATGGCATGAATGTTCATTATGAGGTGCTGACCAAGCGTTGTTACTTTGTAACCAATCCCTCATTCAAGATGGCCGCCAGCGGGGGACTAAGTTTAACATAGGACCCTATTGGAAATGCATCATGCTGACTTACTTTAAAAAATCTTCTCCTTTGAAACTGCTGTATCAATAGCAGCCAAACTTAGGCTAAATGAGTTTCAGAGTATTTTTTGCTATCAATAATTTCTAAATTTACAATGACTTTACTATTTGTATGCACTGTTTTAAGATAATAAATATATGCATTACTTCACCAATTAGATGATTCTGATGAGAGTTGGCATCGGGAAGAAATAAGACAATCTTCAAATCTTTCTTTACATGATTGAAATTAGCCGCTTTAAGGTTGGATGCACATTTTTTTCTCCTGTAAGTGGCCATCAACCTGTAACATTGGATCAGTTTTTAATATTGATATAATTGAATAATAACGATATAAAAAAGATGTGGTATGATTGCCAATGAGACAACTATCCACAAAAGACCTAAAATGACACAAACATTAACAACTATAGGTCACCGTACGGCTTTCAACAATGAGCAAAGCCCATACCGCATAGTCAGCTATAAAAAGCCCCGATAAGACAATTTAAAACAATTCAAACGAGAAAACCAACGGCCCTATTTAAGAAAAAAAATGAACGAAAAACAAATACTGATTTACAGGCTCCTGACTCAGGACATATACACATTTTTTGTCATAATAGGGCAATGGACATTATTGCTATACATGTATTTTTCAAAGTTACTACAAAGTGAACTTTACTTATTATATCCCTACCTTTATTTCTATGGATTGGAAAAGAAAATGTAAAACAAGAATGTGTCTAAAGTACACAAATGCCCCACTTGCACTATCAAGTTTTTATCTGCTCGTCACTAACAAGTCTAATGTAGACGCTAGTCTCGTGTATATTAAATTATAAGCCTTGTCATTTCTGACAGCTAATCGTAATAATTGATAGAGGTAAAGTGTTTAGAGACGGCCTTTGAAGAAATGATTCCATTTTGATGATTTTGTATCTAAGATTAAATTATTTACATTGGTTACAGTTCGGCAGAAGCCTTATCTATAATACTAAAATTACGAGGTCCAATTTGTCAGCCGTCATCACGTAAAAACGACGAATCACAGAATTCAACTTTATATATAACTAATATAGTGCAAAGGTGTAGATTAAAAATTACACCAATCCAGGCCCTTTTGTTTTCCACGTAATTAATATTGCCAATAATTAAGAAGTTCCGGGTCGAGTCCGCTACCGATACCAATAGTATATTCACCTGTTACCTATTACCTTATCTGTACGTTCCGCATCTGACAGGCGCACCACCAAACGTTGTATTCAGGATTAATATGCTATATACACGGGTCATAACCACAGGGTTGATCCACTACTAAATTGTCAAATTGTTACCTATTGTAGTATTTTAATCAGTAAGACTATCTAAGATAACAATACGAATACTAAAAATATGGACTAAAAATAAGGCGTATAGGTACAGTTTTCAATTTGTTAGTGGGCATGAAGTAAAACAGCGAAGCAAAGAATTCAACTTTATTTATAACTTATATAGGACAATGCTGTTGATTAAAAAATACTCCATTCCAGGACCTTTTGTTTTTCAAATAATTAATAGTATTGTTTCAGTTCGACGGGTTCAAACAGAAAGACTTGAAAACAGAGAAAAACTGTGTATCTTATAATCGGCATGACTTTATCAGATGACAATACTAATACTAAAATAAGACTTGCGCATAGTTATATACTTTAATTCAGTCACTGACCCGTGATATCACGGGTGTGTTCTAGTTTTATATATTTGTATATACTTTAATAAAACATAGAAAAGAGTAGGATGTTTCGCGGGTAAACGTTGGGTCAGATCTAATGTAAAGGGGTGTTCCTTAGGAAACTCAGATACGAGTATCGAGACACTTTGGTAGAACACCCCTCCTTCAATAATTGTACGGCTACCATTGGGTATACAAGCAGGAGAGAATCATAGCTTAAGGTCGATTGTCGTAAAGTCTTCAGAGACATACGACCAAGGTACGGTACGTTTATAGTTGAGATCGCTGTAATTATGTATTAGATATTGTGATATTACTAAGAGTAATAAAGAACAGGTTGATGTATGTTAGAATTACGGACTTGTACGTATACAAGTGGAACCGTTTTGTACCTTATAGGACAAGTGTGAGTCTGTGTGACCACCTTGTAAAGTACATATTTGTACCAACGGAACAAAGACAAATGTGTAAACTTGTAGGGTACATTATTGTACCAGGAGGACAAGTTTGTTCCTGACCCAGGACAAATTTGTACCAGTGTATTTCTTTGAGTAGAATAGTTTATAGATAGATTATTAAAGATTGCAAAGAGCAGTTGTACATATTTTGGTTCATTGACATTAGTATTTGAAAAAAGATTATTTGTTATATGTTTTGTAAATAGAGAGCAATTTTGGATCAAGTTTGCTGTACTATCAAAATTATAATTAAATTACATTGTTTTTTTTTATTGTACTGGCCTTGTTGGCACACGCTTGCGACACTTTTAATTTAAACAATCCAGAGTGTCACGTGTCTTTCAATTGTTTTTTTAACGCACTACTGATTTCTTTAATATCAAATTCTCGTTCTTGAAAAAAAGATGGAGAAAAAACCACGCGGTGATGTGGAAGTTAGCATTGAGGAACAAATGCTCATTCTTAGAGCTATGCCAAATATAATCGAACTGACAAGCTGTATATGTGGACGTCTTAAAGGATTCACAAAAACTGCCTGACAGGTTTGTGTTAACAAAAAAAGAATCAGTTGCATTTTTCCAAAGATCCATTTTTTAGGGGAAGGGGGGGGGGGGGGGGGGGGGGGTAACTGAATTTTACTTATTTACGTTCATGACAAGTATTATAGCTCTTATCCTGGTTAAAAACCCGATGCAACATTCACGTAAACATATCAATTGTTTAGTTATTTCTTTTTATAATGACAGTCTGACATTTAACGAATATGGTGACAGTACCTATTTTAAAGATGAATTCAACAACTTGTATCATGCTGATTTTGTAGGCACTGGAATGGCCTATTTGTTACATTCTATGATTGTCAGTTCAGATGTATTCCTGACTGAAGAAATTATACAGAACAGTGCATCAATAAGGATGAGTTCAAATTTATTGGGTAATCTATCAGTCATGCAGAATGCAAGAATTTTGATTGAAATTCATCCTAATGAAAACATTGAAGACAATAGAAAATGTTAAAATAATTTTTGTGTGCACAGAAAATTCAGATAAATGTTAAAAAAAATCTACGGTGATGCAATCGTGTGCCCTCAATTTGAGAAGTGGATTTTATTTCCTTCTGTTACATTAATTTGATATGGCCTAAATTACGGGTTGAGTAACCTTAAATATTAATCATATTTACTACAGACAGCTGAAACAAGATGGAGAACATATCATATAATGCCATGGCTTTAAACATTTAGATGATTTTGAAAACATTTTCTTAAATTCATTTATAACGTGTATCACGTGTACATTTTTCAGGATATTAAATTGGAACTGCCTTGGAGCAACTGTAGAAAACAAAATATTCGTGAACTAGCAATTTAGCTGAATTTTTATGAAATGATATAATGTTTATTGCTTAAGGGGGCTCACGGGTTTAAATTGTCGCGCCCACTGCGCATAGTAAGGGTATCCAAGACAGAAACCGGCCAGTTGTCACAACAATTCATACATTATTATTTAGCGTATTAAATATATTTTTGAACTAATTAAACAATTGTTTAATACAATAGATTACATTACGTTTATTAACATTTCTTTTTATCTCTTGAGTTATTTTGTTATTCAATTTTGCACTTCCGGTTTCCGGTTTCATTAATATATAAACAAGGAAGGCAAAAACAAAAGTTGTTGCTGTAGTTACTATTGAGGCGGTTATTGTAGACTAGAAAGGTAAACGAAAACGACGGAATCCGAAGTACATTTCGAAGTTTTTATATGTCGTTTTTATGCTGTTTAACCTACGAAATGAACCAGCCAATGTCCTGTGCACCTAAAAGAGGTCGAGAAAATGGAAGTTAAAATACATCTGAACAACCGTAAACTATATAATGACCAGAATATCGTCTGTTGTAAGAAATGGGTCGAGGGAAGTTGGCATACAATAGACAAATACAGAAAACTAAAAGAGTAGAAAACGTGGTTTACAACCGACAAATTTTTTTATCACAAACTATTGAAGATGATATAATTGTTGTCCCTGATATTTCTATCCTTATGTCAGAGAAACCACAACTACTATCTGTTTTGAGCATGTTTTCCATAACGAAATTGTTATAGATTTGGAAGTTAAAGATAACAATGTAGATGTTCACAAACATTCCATCAGATCTTGTTGATTTCAGTTATTGCCGTTTCGTAGTAGAACTTGATGTCTTTGCCACACAATTACAACTGTGCACGAAGTGTTGTACTCCTTTGCACCTGCATAACATAACTCACTTGGAGTCGGACTTATTGGCTTGTCAGGAATTTTGTTTGTTCAGTGTACTGAATGTGGAAATGTTGACCGAATCAAATTGGGCAAAACACACTATCGTACTGAAGTGAAGAGAGGAAATGGTATTTTTGGGGAAAGACGGCTTCAAGCCGTCAATCCCCAATGGGGTTGACCAGAGTGACATTCCCTCACATCATTCATTTTGTTTTTATAGTGTGGAAAACCTCCCAACAAATCTTACTGAGAATGAGGAGAAGAGGAGACACAAATGAATAGATTGACTCTAAACACTTTTTTTTACACATTTCCCTTCTGTTTCTCTCGAAATTATCGTATATTGAGCTCTCCTTTACACCATTTACGTTTCTTTTACAATCCGGAAAAATCAGTATGACGAGATATTCTAAATATATCCAACCTTCATTATATTTTATAGTGACGTCATTGTTGGAATGCCACACTACGTTGAAGCAGGAATATCCTTCACTGGTTATTTAAATCATGGCTATCTAAATTGAGGGTAGGGGTCGATTAAAAGTTGTTTTGGACTATGTCCACATATTTTTGTATAAATAAAGATTCAGGCATGTAAAGGACACCATAAGTATTTGTTTTGGCTATAAAATACCCCAATGCCTGGGCGGTGCTAGGGGAAGATTTTTACTCTTATGGGTAGTTGTCTTATGCAGTTTTTTCTAGGCTTTTATGGTGGTTTATCGTTAAGACGGATGGGTTAACTAAAAGTCTGGACAAGCAGTAAAACAACGTCTGGTTCGTTTGATCGTATAATCTCAACTCAATATAGTAACATGATACATTATAATAGAACAACGTTAAGATCTGCATCTCCTACAGACTTTATCGTTACTGATACATTATACTCGTGCAGAGTCCATGCTTGATAGGCATACAAATCTGTTGGTCCGTGTGCTCAGCGAACCGTATGGCTGTGGCGAGTTTACACCTTTTCCCCGCGCTTTACTGGTCCATGTTGCTATTCTCTGAAGGACTTCCACTGCCAACATTATGGTCATCCTTTGGGGAACCAGGTTTACACACAGCCTGACCTACAATATTGAAAATGTCATAATCACATATTTTTCATATTTAAAAGAAGATGTGGTATGATTTCCAATGAGACCATTCTTTCTCTTTTTATCTTCTGCTGACAGTGTTGTGTCCTGTGGCTTTGTTGGGGAAGAAAAGTCAAAAATCGTCGGCACTGCGTCTGATTTTAACTGTAACTTTTTCATTTTGTATCCAATTGAAGCTGCAAATAGCGGATTCACCACAAACTGGTCATTGCTTAAATGATAAGCGCACAATCTAGATGTGTTGGATGGCTGAAAGTTCTTCCGTTTCACTTCGATAGTCCATTGTTGACGTCGTCTGTCATCTGTCGAAAACTCAAATAATCCTATCCCTTGACCTGACCCAGTTTTGCAGATAAATGCAACACAATACACCATCCTAAATATAGATTTCAATTCATACACGCTCCATATATTGCAACTTCTAAGGTAAAATGAAAGTCGCCGATAGCACGTATGACGTAGTAGGTAAAGGGAGATCGATCAGGAGTAAAAAATACGCGGGCAATTCAAATGGGTTTAAAATCGTCTTTTTTCTTATGAATGAAATGGAATATTTAAGATTGAATCCGATTTTTATCTTTTATTTATACTTATGGACACATGATAACAAGAAATAATATTATATAAAAAAAATCACTTTCTGTGATCTTTAAACCAGACCTTCAATCCATTTTGACGACGACACTGCATGATATTTGTAGACCACCAGCATTGATGACAAACAGTCTACATCTTACATCAAAAGATCTAAACATTGGAAAATATGAAATTCTTGGCTGTGAACCCTTACATGATTTGGCGAACGTTATCCAAAATGTTATTACAGAGTTACCATTTCATATCTCTAATTCATCAGTTCAAAAGTAGTTTTCAAATGTTCAAACGGCACAATCGGTGACAAAAATCAGATCAAAGGATGCTCGTCTGTTTTTGATTGAATTGGCCCAGTTTACATCAGATTTAAATGGTAATGGAAAGTTAGTTAAGAAAAGAAGTTAATATTTCTTACGTACCCAGTGAATCAAGAACAACTGAGATGATTTGAAGACATCAGGCTCTTATATTTGATATGGTATGCAGGAATGTCATTGGAAAACCTTATAAAAAGACATCTAGAAAGTTTTATGACAGTCGTTTTCATAGTGCAGCTGATAAATCGGAGTAATTTAAAATACAGAATTCAATAATAAGTAGGCAGGCAAGGCTTTTACCAGAACGACGGAGATCTACATTTTCAGCAGAACTGATCAATAAGCGACCTTCCTTTGTCCAATACCATCTGGAAAGAATTACAAATTTCATGTTGCAGGGTCAAGATGCCTGGTGGTATTTTGAAAATGGGTATTTACTGCTCACTCTAAAAAAAACTGAAGGTGTTTGATGAAATGTTGTTATATTTGCTAAATGTATGTGTAAAAGAGTGACCACTTTTTTTATATATCCATGTTTTATTTAAACCAATTTTTATAAATCTAGATCGTCCTTCAAATCCTTTAATTCACTTTTTTGTCCTTTCTTCGATAACATATCCCAAATTTGAATATCCATTGTCGGTTTAATCACTTTTGATGTAAAACCGGATAATTTTATCTGCAAAACATTTGACTGGCTCGGATTGCAAAACGGGCTTAATTGTCTAAACTATCAACTTCCTGGCCACTTAATTTTGAGGCTTTTAGAATACCTCTGTATATGTGGGTCCCATCTAGTAAAACACACTTGGTTTTCCTTTTCCCCTTGTTCATAAATTCTAATTGATCGTGAACGTCTATATTCATGCGTCCCCCAAGGGTGACTGGAGTATAGAAATATGGTCACTTGGTCTTCTCCCGACCGGCAGTAGTAAAATGCTTGCCGAAGTGGGGCATCTTGATTGCATTAAAATGGCATAAACAAATGCAGCTTTCGGTATCGTTCAATTTTGGTAAAGCAGGATCGTTGTTGAGGTGGAAGCATGGTTAAAAATAGCAATGTAAAGTACTGGTAATTTTTCCATCATTTCTTTGATTATTCGAGACCATTCTAGAGATTTTACGCTATTGATATCTTTTTTCATCAGTCCACTTATAAAAAGCAATTTCCTGTTTCCCATAGTGGAAATTGATGAGTCTTTTTTAAACATAGTTCAGAAATAACTCCATTTCTAAAGTTATCTATCTTCATTAGTGCACCATATATATTTTTGTCATTTTGAATCACATTGATGAAGATGGATTTCTCTTCCTGGTTTTACTAGTTGTTATTTCTGCTTGATGTTGTAGTCTTTAAAAATTTTGTAACATCTGGTAGAACTGGATTATATAGTGTATTTCTGTACATGTATACATAGTCATGGTCAGAACCAGTACATGTTCCATTTTTTTGGGGTTGTGTCAAAATTGGTGTAATGGTTATACCAGCATAACTATGGTCAGAAAGTCCTGAAATGAATATAAATACTTATAGTTACTACCATTTTAATTATTTCTGAAGAAACTAGAGCCTCTCTCACCTTGGTCTATGTGAATATTCAACAAAGGACACAGATGGATTCATGACAAAATTGTGTTTTGGTGATGGTGATGTTTGTAGATCTTACTTTACTGATCATACTTGCTGCTTACAAATATCTCTATCTATTATGATTGGCCCAGTAGTTTTAGTGCAAAATGTTAAAGTTTACAAATTTTAGGAAAATTGTTAAAAAATTACTATAAAGGGCAATAACTTCTTCGGAGGTCAATTGCTCATTTTGGTTATGTTGACTTATTTTTACTTTGCTGTAAATTATTGCTGTTTACAGTATCTCTATCTATAATTATATTCGCTCTCACCCCATACGGAATTTACTGACCCTGAATATATCATATTAGGTCGAGCTTCGCTCCCACCCCATATGGAATTTACTGACCCTGTATATATCATATTAGGTCACTAACACACAATGTTACTTATATTCATCGCCTTATCTTATTTCTTGAGAAGGCTATGCTTTGCTTACTTTGAAAGGATGAATTTTGGATAACTTTCCTCTAAGAACATTTGGCCACAAACAATAACGTTAAGAAAAGTAATGAAGTCGTTAAAGAACTTATGGGAGTATAGTCCTTGCACTTGGACTCTACTCTTAAACCGTTACTAGATTTATTTAACACTCCAAGCAGACAAATTATTGTTTTAGGGTCAACAGCTGGTTGTTCTAGCACGTGTGTGAGATCACGAGGTTCCGGATAAACCAAAAATCAATCTTATCTGAGCCAGAAGTACAGAGGAGTTTTAAGAAGATTAAATAGCCATATTCCTTTCATCATTATTTTCACTTCTAACGCTGTTTTCGAGCATTTATTTTAGGCCAGTTCAGAACAAACGGACAACCTTACCGAAAGTTATACAATTGAACTCTGCGGTAAACATTTCCATTTGTAGTCTTCAAAATCTAAGTTCCAAAAATAGGTGGTGATCCTATGTAAAGGAAGCTTATACGTAGAACGGAAATCTGAACAAGAGGAACAGTTCGGGGAAAATGAATGAAGAGCAATCAGCGATTAAAATTGGCAGAGTATCATTTTGGTATCTTGTGGAGAGATGTGTCATTGGCAATCATACCACAAATCGGTGTTGTGTTAGTGTAACTCATACAAAAACTAAACATTATTACGTTCCCATTGATAAAACTCAATGTTTACATGTAGTTTATATCATGTTTTGTCTACATGCAGTCGATAGTCGATGTAGGCCTTGTGTAGACAAACATAGAAACTTTTAATTTTCCCATATATATAAAAAATAGAAACGATTCTTTTTTTTATAAAATTTATACTTATAACACTTATTTATAAAGTTCTTTCAGAAATGTTTGTCTAATCTTGTTAGTTATAAACACACTTTACGTAGCCTTATTAAACTCTTATCAAGACTCATCCATCATCATTGCCAAACGCATATTTCATTTGAAAAGGTCTCCCTAAATATACTGGACATACACACTGACAGAAATATTTGCAACTGGTATTTACCCAAACAACGATTCACTCTAAAATGCATTACTGAAAAAGGGTTAGGTTAATTGTTTGTTTTCTGTAATATCTCCTATCCGTTAAAATAGAATTAGAAATATAAAAAAAAAAACATTACCCCCTCCGTTTGCCAAATACTCCTTGGAGAAAAACTACCATTAAAAACAAAAAGAAAAGATAAAAATGTAGTGATCATTAACATTGCCATTTTTTTTCTTCGTCTGATTTTTTAGAAGTCTTCGAGGTGCTGTACAGAATGCTGTGAAGTAAATGTTGATAATGTAGAATAAGACGTGTTCAGTACAGCATCTACCATTATATAATACTGACGGTCTTCAACAATGATCCAATCAAATATGATTAAACATTTTAAGTAAACACATGTCAGTAATTGTCACTTGTTTTTATATTTGTTATGAAGATGTACAAGCATTGTTTCCTTTAATTTATAAGAAGTCTATGATATATGGTATGTCATTTACATGGAGGATTTTGAAGTTATAAATTTAGTCATGGTTCATTGATTTTGGAAGTTTTGCATAGCTGATATGGTTGTGTGTATCATACAACTTTACAAATTTAAGACAAACATGTATCTCTGTGTCAAACCGTTTATTAAATACTTAGTCCCCTTCGCACACACCATTCAGATAGAACTACTATCCATTTTACAAGTCAGATTTAAAAAAAAAAAATTTCATTTTACAAGTAAGATTTTTAAAAATTATATATATAACATGCTTCCATGTTTATTCAACTTTACAAACTTATTATTGGTACATTGTATGCAGTTGATTATAAGTGAAACCAATTAGTAATGCAAAAGTATAAAACAGGTTCTTAATACTAAAGGGTTTAATAAATTTTTATTTCAAAACTTAACTTTTGTTCTTGATGAATTTGATAAGTCTGATGATATTTAACCAAAAAAGCCTTATCATAAAATGTTGTCCATAGGGTTGTAAATTGGACAACTTTTTTGAGAATTGTATTTGTTGTAACCTTAAATCGTCATTTAATCAAGATTATTTCTCAATATGTATTCTAATCGTCTGCAAAATGTTGAGAAGTAGAACAGAGAAATTCCAACAGAAAAAGTCATTTGTTAAGCAATTCAAAGCTCAAGAGTCCAAACGAAATATATTTGTAAGTCATCCTGTTGACGAGCCCACAACAGAAGATCACAACTACGTGCATGCCAACACCTATCAAGTTTTTTTCAGACTCAGATCTTGAACTTGGTGCTAGCTGTACCATTGACCGATCTCTAAATAATGACTGGAAGACAGGTAGACGGGTAGTCGAGCTTTAAGCCTTAGCCTAACATATGTTTTGCACCTCGTGTGATGCTCGACTGCACCTGACCGACATTGAGAGTGAGAGACGATATGGATTAGGCAGCATACTTTTATACTATTTAACGACGTTAAAACAGGAAAGAGATACAACGGAATATTTGACATCTATTCAAAATTAGCACAAGGTAATAACAATGTTTTTTGTACATACATTAATATATTGTAGAAAAAAATGAAATGAAAGGGAACAAGTATGTAATCTTTTGGGTGGGGTGGGCAGGGATTGAACTGAAGACTGGCAGCTGTAGCCCACAGCTTAAATTGTGTAAGCCAAATATATATTCCTATATAAGAAAAGGAATTTTGGTCTATTCTCACTGATTTTTTTCTCTTTTCTAATTATTGTCTAGTTCTGAGACTACTACAGTAGTTAACTATGTTAAAGTTTGTTGACAAATTGACAGCGCATTTATATGCCATAATTAATTTATCATTGTTCCTTTGATTGACGCAGAGTAGAATACTGAAATACAGTGTATTTGTCTTCAATTTCAAACCCTGATTTCAAAGAGGAAGAAGTCAATTATCTTACACTGTTTTGTTATTTTGTTATATGCAATATATCTTGTCCAAGATTACTCTGAAGTCCAACGCCTGTTTAATACAGAATAAATATGTCAATTTGACAATCATGATTTTAATAATGAATTGATTTCTCTGCTTAGTGTTGATGCATTTAATGTGATAAAAAATGTGACTGTTCTTGGAAGCAATTGTTCTTTAAAATTAATATGTATGCAAAATATAGTAGCCATGGTACACACAGGAATGGGCCCAGTACAAATTAACAACTTGCTTGCAACTTCAAATTTACCACCAGTTGTGCCGTCCACTCTTAAGAGGAGAAGGGAACAAAAGATTGATACAACTCTAAAAGATGAAGCAAAACAATCTTGTCTTGAGGCACAAAAGGAAGAAATTAAAAAGGGAAATGGAATGGTAAAAAACTTTAAATTCCAAATGGTGAATAAATATACAATATATGTATATTGTTGGAAAATATGAGATTTATTTGTATGAGCTTTTCTCCTGTTTTGTAGCAAAGAAAACCCATGGACCGGTTACTTACTTGAAAATAGTGATTATCGAAAATTGCACATTAACTCACTACAATATATAAATACCAAAAAATTCAAAATATGGGGCTGATTCAGGACTTGCTTGATGTTGATCAGGAACAATATTTTGGAAGGTAATTATGTTTTCTCCTTTATTTTCAACAAAGGGAAAATATTTTATAATCTGTTTCCAAATCTGCTTCTGTAAAAAGAGCTGTTTTAGAATACAGAAAGACTGCTTTATAGATGGTTGGTAAGGCAACATCAAACAATTCAAATTTTATTTCTTGCCTAACATGAATTCTTCAGTACAAGTATTTAAGATATGTATCAATTTTTTTTTAAGATGGAAGTAAGCTTTGACGGTGGGTGGCAGAAAAGGGGTACAGGATGGAATTATAAAAATACAGGTGAGAACTTCTCTGTTTATTTTTACCTGTATGAAAAGAAGAAAGATGTGTTATGAATGCTAAATTAAGACATATATTCCCTATAAACCAAAACATTTAGATATTAACATATATATGTCCCACCATGGTCTTGAACAATATTGCAAAGCAAGCTCTAATTAAATCAAATTAAAACAACTAAATTGTATCTTCTTGTGAGACACAATCTCCTTAATTTTTATCTCTATAGAAGTCTGACTTCACTATCCTATTACCTGTCGATATATTTATTTTTGGCATTGCACAAGTCATGTCTTCTCTGACTGTTTATGACGTTAAGATACTAAATCCCTGGGATGTGTTTTAGTTGATTTTAGTCTCTGATGTATGATTGTTTTATTAAAATGGCGTAAAAAGATGTTGTAGACATAAAATTATTGAAATCCATTATCTGTTCGTTTCTATATGCTATATAGATTTCTTTCTTCCGCATTCCAAAAGGCAACCAGACTACTTGTTGACGAGGTGGCCTTTCTCCACGTTGAACAATGTATTCTCCCAACCAATGGATAGCTGCTTGCTTTTGTTCACTGAAAGACTCTCCCGCTTTCGAGTTTCTTGTTAGGCTACTATTCTGCCATTTTGTTCTGTATCTGTAAAAGCTACTCTTTGTTTTACCATGTCCTTGTAACCATGTTTGTTGACAAACCACATTCCCATTTATACGAAAAGTAAACCTTTGATTACATGTACTTTCAGATGATGGTTGAAAGTCTTCAAATTTTCCAGAAAACCACTGTTCCCTTTCTTCCGTGTCTATAGTCCAATATAATGTTCTCAATTTCTCTATAACTTTTCTTTCATAGAATTTTTTAGAAGTACATTTTCTTTCGCATCCACACTTTTTCGTAGCTTTCTTTAAGGCCAAGGAACCTGCTTTTTGCATTATCATAGTCGTTGTGTTGGTTTTATCTGAAATGGTAAAATGAACCTTTGTTTATAGGTTTATTTTTTTAAAGAACTCATACTAGAAACCATTATTATTTTGAAAATTGATTTGACTTTTGTATAACATTAGTTGCGAATGAAATACTTCTAGTGATCTATAACCGGCAATAATAAATTGAAAGATTACACATGTTTGTTATTTTTTTATATGATGCTTACATGTGTTTGAAGAATATACAGCCGTTAAATATAAAAAGGAAGAGGTGGTATGATTGTCAATGAGACAACTCTCCACAAGAGACCAAATGACACAGAAATTAACAACTGTAGGACTCTACCGTTCGACCTTCAACTGTGAGTAAATACAATCAAGAATACAAATTAATTAACTCTATTGCTTTCCGAGATTGTGGTAATTCTTGGTATAGATACATGTACTTGTTCCGGACCATATGAGTATTTGGACCATACGCGTATGGTCATGACCATATGCGTATACTCATATGGTCCGACCATACGCGTATGGTCCGACCGTACGCGTATGGTCGGACCATATGAGTATAATACTCGTTTGGTTATTGGCTGGCCGGACCATATGAGTATTGTGACCATATAGGTATTTGTTTTTAAATTACATTATTAAAGTTTTAATAATACAAAAACTTTATCTAAAAAAAACAATGATGGTTAGACGACAATGTATAATTTTTATAATTTAAATACTACGTAAAAATTAAATATTGATGCCATAGTTAGTTTTCATCGCTAATTACATTCTTGCATAAAGGCTTGGGGTGACATTTACTTCCACACGGTATCATAGCTTTTTTTGAATTTGCAAGTCTTGGTTGTGCACGATCCTTTTCATTTACACCTTTTGTTTGCGAGTGAAAAATTAACCTTTTTGTAGCTGCGTACATTGATACCGAGGTCTTGGGATATTCCGATATGTCTACGGTGTTTTTAAAAGAAGCTCTAGATCTCAAATATCGTAGCATGACTGCAATACACCATACTCACAAGATAACTTACATACATCATGTTACTTTTCAGTGACTTTGTGTAAGATATCATTAAGAAAATTTTGGAAATTATTTTTTTAAGTCGACATATTGCCATTCACTCGTAATAACAAATCGGTAATGACCACCGGTAATGACCATTGGTATAAAATGTGTTTATTATAGTTTTGAAAAGTAAGTAAAATTAAACAGTGTGAAACTTCTAATTTTTATTTAGCTAATATCGTTTTATTATAATATTATAATAAATTTACCTAATAAATATATGATAGCGTCTTTTTAATGAACGAGTTTAGAAATATTAAAAGTAAACTGTAACAGAGTGTTAATTACCCCGACCATATGAGTATATACCCATATGGTCATGACCATACGCGTATGGTCCAAATACTCATATGGTCCGGAACATACTTATTATACATTCCGTCATATTGTGAAACGAGAGCTTTAAATTAGTATCTAGTATCGAGAGTTTATATAAATATTTCAATGAAGGAACACAAATACCATGAAATACCGCCTTCTTTTAAATCAACTTGAAGAATGTTGCAAAGTCACCAGCGACTTTTTTTATTCTAACTGTAAATGCCAGTTCAAACAAATTACTTAATAATCCTATTACTTATTGATAGACACATAATGTACAAATTAATAGAGCTTTCTTACAAATTGACGAATCATACGCAAGACTCGTTTTAGGGATCCTTTATTTTGACATATTTAAATAATAGTCGTGGAATTTCGGACAATTATCTTACATGCAACGACACTAATTAAATTGGACTTTTCTTGAGAATTTTTTAGAATTTCGGGACGTACGATAGGTTAAAATATGATACCACTAGGTCGGAGGAGATAACACTACAAAATATCCTAAATACACCTACATGTAGCATTTTATCTAGTAGTCAAACGAATAAAATGCCCCTTAAAGACTGAAAACCGACCCTCACATACTCTTCAATATTAAAATGTTGCACTGTTTAAACCAAGAAAATGTCAAAGCAAATACATTGTCTTCTTCCCTTACAGAAAAATAAGAAAACATAAAACACAAATACTTCCTGGATTCAAAATTTGCAACCCTCAAAATAATAAAATGAAAATGAAGAATACAAGATGATCTGAGTCATACTATGCCATATGCTGGTGCTCGTTTAATAACTTTTGAATCATCGCCTATATATATATATTATTTTCTTACAAATTTACTTCTACTTCAACCGGATGATTACAATCAACAAACTGAATATTTTTCCATGACATTGGTGCGCATTCGGACCCCTCCCCTTCCATAGAGTTTGAATTTGGTTCAGCATTGTCACATAGGCTTTAAAATACTAAACTGATGGTGCGGACTCTTCCACATTATATACTGTAGATTAAACTGAGAAAGGAAATGGGGAATGTGTGACAGTGTCAAAGCGACAACAACGCTACCATAGAGCAGACAATAGCCGAAGGCCACCAAAGGTCTTCAATGTAGCGAAAAAACTCCAGAACCCAGAGGTGTCCTTCAGCCGGCCCCTTAAAAAATATGTATACTAGTACAGTGATAATGGACGTCATACTAAACTCCGAATTATACACAAGAAACTAAAATTAAAAATCATACATGACTAACAAAGGTCAGAGGCTCCTGACTTGGGACAGGCGCAACATTGCGGCGGGGTTAAACATGTTTATGAGATCTCAACCCTATCCCTATACCTCTAGCCAATGTAGAAAAGTAACATTAGTCTATTTTTATAAACAGTTTACCTGAAAATTACAGGTACTTACTCTGACCAGGAACTTTCTATCAGAGACATATATGTCTCTTTTTTAATACTAGTGCTTCGACACAAAGAAATATATGTGCAAGTTAAAAGAAGTTTGAAGTAGGATCCCAACATGCCAAAGGGAGCTGGCACATTATACTGTTATAGACAACGTACGTAAAATAAAACGATATTTCTAGGTTTTTATGACGTAATTATGTGGACTACTTTTACCTGTCAGTGCATTTCGAATCTTTGAGCTAACCATACATCTCTTTTTGGGGAGATTTACATTACAAACTTCCCACATTTTACAATTTTATACCAGACACAAGCCACTAAATTTTGACACAACGTTTAGTATCTCCCTTGTCAAATCTGGTTCCTAGAATTTTGCAAAACAACAGGGAATCTGATTCTTTACAATCAACAGTAGTGTTACTTTTACGATTGATAATTTTGGGTTTTTCAAGTTGATAAATATTTAATTTTAATCAGAATTACACATCTTACAACACCTTGAACATTGTTATTGGGATTGTATACATTTATCTGTTAAAAATCAATAGATTATCATCCCCCCTTCTTAACGTGATGATTCAATCGAATCCTTATTCATTTAGAAGAATGATGTTTAACATACGACAAATAATTAAGGCGAAATAAAATATATATGCATTATTAAATTAAATTAAACAATTTAATACTACTTATCAGTCTTTCTGTAGCATCTGTGCTGCGACCACGCTTTCGTGTCTTTGTCTACGACTGGCGGGAAAAGGTCTAAATATTTTTTTTTATTTAATATAAGATTTCGCTATTTTTTTCTATAAATGAACTTTATCTTATACCTAATAGAAAAACAAAATAAAAAAGAGGGGTCACCGATCATTTACGCTCACAATCTGCCTTCGAAAGAAACATACATTTTTGTAAAGGTACTTTGTTTCTGTTGAACTAATAGGAGAAAAAGAGGTAATATCGAAATAAAAATGAACCTAATTACAGAAATTCCTTAAATTTTACAATTATTTAGTTTATATATAGCTTATTTGAAAACAATAATAAAAAATATAGGTCACCGATGAGTAAAAACAGATATTTCAATTTTAATACCAAACTAGAGGCTCCAAAGAGCCTGTGTCGCTCACCTTGGTCTATGTTAATATCAAACAAAGGACACATTTGAATTCATGACAAAATTGTGTTTTGGTGATGGTAATATGTTTGTACATCTTACGTTACTGATCATTCTTGCGGCTTATTGAACTTGGCCTAAAGTTTCAGTCGAAAATGTTAGGTAAAGTTTACAAATTTTATGAAAATTGTTAAAAATTGACTATAAAGGACAAAAACTCCTTATGGGGTCAATTGACCATTTTGGTCATGTTGACTTATTTTAAGGTCTTACTTTGCTGTACATTGTTGCTGTTTACAGTTTATCTCTATCTATAATAATATTCAAGATGATAACAAAAAAAGGCAAAATTTCCTTAAAATGACTAATTCAGGGGCAGCAACCTAACAGTGGGTTGTCCGATCGATCTGAAAATTTCATGGCTGATCGATCTTGACCTGATAAACAATTTTACCCCCTGTAAGATTTGCTCTAAATGCTTTGGTTTTTGAGTAATAAGCCAAAAACTGCATTTTACCCTTATGTTCTATTTTTAGCCATGGCGGCCATCTTGGTTGGTTGGCCGGCTCATGCCACACATTTTTTAAACTAGATACCCCAATGATGATTGTGGCCAAGTTTGTTTTAATTTGGCCTAGTAGTTTCAGAGGAGAAGATTTTTGTAAAAGATTACTAACATTTACTAAAAATGGTTAAAAAATGACTATAAAGGGCAATAACTCCTAAAGGGGTCAACTGACCATTTTGGTCAAGTTGACTTATTTGTAAATCTTACTTTGCTGAACATTATTGCTGTTTACAGTTTATCTCTATCTATAATAATATTCAAGATAATAACCAAAAAGAGCAAAATTTCGTTAAAATTACCAATTCAGGGGCAGCAACCCAACAACGGGTTGTCTGATTCATCTGCAAATGTCAGGGCAGATAGATCTTGACCTGATGAACAATTTTACCCTTGTCAGATTTGCTCTAAATGCTTTGGTTTTTGAGTTATAAGCCAAAAACTGCATTTAATCCCTATGTTCTATTTTTAGCCATGGCGGCCATCTTGGTTGGTCGGGCGGGTCACCGGACACAATTTTTAAACTACATACCCTAATAATGATTATGGCAATGTTTGGTTAAATTTGGCCCAGCAGTTTCAGGAGAAGATTTTTGTAAAAGTTGACGACGGACGACGGACGCCAAGTGATGAGAAAAGCTCACTTGGCCCTTTGGGCCAGGTGAGCCAAAAATAGCATTTTTGCATCAAAGGGGGATAATTTCGAGCTTTTTCAATGATATCTACATTTTAAAAGTCAGCTGGGGCCAACACGAATTGATTTTTTTAGAATGATTTTTGTGCCAAATTATAAAGTAACAACTACTTAAGGTAATTTATAAAATTTGTAATGAAAATTGAATGTTTAATTTTTTTCTGAAAATCTGATACCCGCGAGCCTCCTTAAAACCCTATTTTGTTTTTTGCCAGTTGCAAAGATAAAAGATCTGACAAAATTATAAAGTTTTCAGTGATCAAGTTATCATTAAAAAAAAAAAATATTTGTTATACATGGTGGGATCGATGATTTTAGTAGAAATATTGTTTATTTAGGATGTGCCACAAATAACAAGAGTTCAACAGTGTTTGATTTATTCCTACATGCTACTCAACGCAACTTTATTCCATCCAGAGTAAGCAGTGATTACGGTACAGACAATGTGGATGTAGCTGTTTGTTTATGACCACACATAGGGGTGCTAATAGAGGCAATATTATTTAAGGACGTAGTGTCCACAACCAGAGAATTGAAAGGTTGTGGCTTGATTTATTTATACAGAGGCTGTACTAATATTTACTATGACTTATTTAAATATTTAGAACAGTGTAGAAAAGTTAATTTGGATAATGAAATCCATGTGCGGGCCCTACATTTCGTGTACCAGCCAAGAATACAGCGCTCGTTGAATTCTTTCATGGAAATGTGGAATAGCCACACATTAATTTTTGAAAGGGAAAAGACTCCTGACCAGCTGTTCGAGCGTGTAGATGGACAAGTCGGTGAGTTACGAGCCATAACTCATGATACAGTTGTTTATTTCGAATGACACGAATGATATTTAAGTCTTTTCTTTTATTGTTTATGATGCCAACAAGAAAATCGATGTTACATGCAGAATACAGTTTCCAATCCGTTTGCATTTGCCCTTACTGTTAAAATACACAGGGCTTAACTATGGACGGAGTATAAAGCATTGATTGTACACAAATGTATCAGTTTGGTTAAATTGCAGTTGCAACAAGTCGATGCACAACAAAGAAATGCTTACATATAACGAACTTCAGCAAAAGATTGTACAGAAATAAAGAACATGCGGAGTGTCTTTATATTATTAAAAACAAAGCTACACACAGGTTAAAACATGTGGGCTTTGGAGATGTGACAATTTTGAGAATGGCTTGCAATTAACAAAACATATTTCAAAACGCCGAAAATATACTTTTCCAGAACAGGGTTACTTTCCAAACATAGATGAAATAGACAAAGAAATTAAACAGCTGACACCAAATAAGTATAATGCTATAGAATTCCACGACGAATCCACTTCTGTTCAACCTACAAATATAGTTTCAGATCGTGACTTCGCTTATTTTGACCGATTAAAAAGGGGAAATGGGAAGGCAGTGATGAATTCATTCCAACACCATCGACTGTGCCTAAGAAATAAAAGTCAGAGAGGAACATTCCATATCTTGCAGAGTTCCCACAGAAGGAACCAGAAAGAAGAAACTTCCTCCACACTCAAAGCAGCGTTCAAAACAAGAGGCCTCATTAAATTGGTGAAATGTTAATTTTTCATCAATCAGTTTGAAATATGTGATAAAATGCGTGTAAACTACTAATACTTGTAGCATGAACATTTACTGAATGCCCTTTAAACAATTTAGTATGGAAAAGAACTGACCATGCTTGTGAGAGCAACTATCAGAAAGAGTCGGGGTATATGATAAAGGTAAGTTTACTCTTAACATGTATACTGACCGTGCGAGCGGTTTATAAGCAGTCAAAGTCGTTAAACCCCATTATGATGTAGTTATTTTATATGAGCAGCCAAAATAGCATTCATACCCTCATGAACAGCCAAAATAGCAAATCAGTGTAAGGCTTATTTCTGATATATTTCAACAAATCAGATATGTTAACAGGACACCGTAAGTTACAATTTCTTTCATTTAAGCTCATCTAAGGATTATTAAAAAACAATTTGTTATATCATAAAATTATTGAAAAATAGCATTTTACAGTGATTAAGATAGTGGCACAAGAACAATAAAAGTGGAATAATGATACATGTTTTATATATTCTAAATTTTGCTCAAAAGAAAAATGCTTGGCTCATCCTGTTTACATGTATGGAAAAAACATCCATTCTTTAACCAAACATCTCGTGCTTATATTCCTTAGGCTGAAAGAGTTTTGTAGATTATTTTAACATAAACAAAAAACAAATCATTATTCATAACTTTTAAAGGCAACATGAGAAAAGAACTGAAACATTAATCACAGTACGTTACGCCACTACAATTAACCCCAACTCCAACACATGTCATTCACTCCAACTACACCTATACCTCATCCAGTAATGCCTGATTTACCACTGACTCCAACCACAACACAACTTCCAGACTCCTCACTGCCACAGCCACTGACACCAACATATCGTAGAGTTCTTCCAGTGCATTTGTTCAATGACTTGCCAGAGTCCGTGCGTCGTTCCGTTGACGCCCTCAGCGTGATGAGGCAACAACCCAGGTGCCTTCGGTGTATTGCTACTATAACAATTCTACCCAAAGCTCTTCACAGCTAACCAGTTCCGTAAAAAACACTGGATGACAGTAGGAAAGTAATTATTAAAAGATGCATATTTGCCATGTATCCAACAGTAATCACAGAATCTGCATACCATGTTATGATTGTTGAGAAAATAACCCAGTATCTCAATAGACCAGGTTTTCAGTATAGGTGTAAAATTCGCACAGATAGACGAAAAATAATTTTGTCGTTCAAAGTATGACGGCATACATAAATGCAGAGTCACGTTAAGTAGATATTACAAACACACATACTTAACAGGAAAAGTAATAAGAATAGTGTGGTTCAAAGTATGACGGGATACATAAATATAGTTTCACGTCAAATGTATATCATTAAAAAACAGACTTAACAGAAAAAGTAGTATTATTGAATAAAATAGTTTTGTCATTTAAAGTATGTCAAGATCGACAAATAATAAAGGAAACAATACGAAATCCACTAAAAACCAGGAGTGATATCAGGTGCTCTGGCTGCAGCTAAGATTGGAAAATGATATTTTTATTTCTCTAATCCTATGGAAATTTATCCCTTTCCGAACACATTGTTTAAAAAAAAATTAACCAACGTGTGGTTGCTGGTGATCTCAAATGATCATTGGATGATTTTAAGGGTCATGACCTTTTTAGCTAACTGAATGAATCAAAATATGCTTCTCCCGACCGGCAGTAAAACGCTTGCCGAAGTGGGGCGTCCGTTTGGCTGTGCGGGATGTATCAAGTTCGCAGTCACGTCCGGTCAGAAGGGGGACGTTAAATCCGATGACTCGTGTAAAGAGAGTGCCACGCTCTTTGCACGTTAAGAACCCTTGCAACAACTCTTTGAGGGGTCCGTAGGTGGCCTGTTGCAAGGCAAAATTTCTGACCCTATCCAATCTACCCTAATTTTCCAGTGGCAGTCCAAATTTCCCTGACCATCATCCCAGATGGCCTCTATTGTATCAACCTACCTATTGTATTTATTGTGAACTTGTTCTCGTCCTGAATATGCATGAAATATTTGCCACTGGACGTTAAGCAACCAACAATCAATCAATCAAAATATGCTAACAGGTGTTAATGAAATTGACAACCTTGTGTAATGTGAAAGGCACTCGAAGGGGATTTTTGGTTCACTAAAAAAAAGAAAAAGTATGTTTTAATCATTAGAGAAAAAAGATTCTTACATAGTTACTCGTGAATAATCGGATTTATCCAATCGAGATAGTTAAATTATCAATTTTAAAGTCCGAGCCGGCCTTATCGAGATTGGATAAATCCGATAATCCACTGGTATCAATGTTAGAATCTATACTACTTTCATAAAAATTATGATAAATGCTCAGTTGAAATAGGAATAACACATACACATATTTTCTTGTCAATTTTTATCAAATCTGATGGTTTCATAGCAACTAAAATTACATTACTCTTTATACAGACTATAAATGCAATAATTTAAACAAACACTTTTTCAGCTTTATAAAGAATAAAAATATGAAGCATATGGTATTTTAAAAGTTATCATAGCTCAATCATTTATTTTTTAAATAAAATAAGACATAAGTTTAAAAAGGAAAAATCTATATACATGTAGTACTTATTTTGAAGCAACCTGCATAAATATTCCCAAAGGACTTAAATTTGTAATTTATTTCAAAATCTGACAAAAAATGAATATAATGAAATAGAAGTGATAACTAACAAATAATTAACCAGAGCCACACTGGTTTTATCAGATTTCAACAATGCCATTTTCTTCAAATAGCACAATATATGGCTTAACATTTTTCATATTCATCTCCCTCCAATTATTGCATGCTTATGAACTACCAAACTACACATATGAGCAACCTGATTTGCATACAATTCTTACTTGCATCTCATGTGCTTCACATGTGAAACTAACGTGCTTTTGTGAGCAATTTATGTACGGACAATCATAGATTACAGTATAAATAAAATATTGACCCTGTTTAAAAAACACATGTATGTACACATAATGTATTTGACATGGGTACAAACACCATAACTTGGTTGCATAATGTTTCAAACTTGTAATTTTATAAAGAATTCATTACATTCTATTTTAATAACATGCATACTTTTTTATTACGTACATGAATATTAATCAATCTGTAAAAATGGGAGATTTCAGAGTGTTTGTAAAAACTCTGAAACTTTGTTTCTAATCTTCTGAGATTTTGTAACGCGTATACCTGATCCTGATCTCTCTGTGAAAATATCTCTTATCCCTTTTGCACCATTCCTTGTAAAGGCTAGTTTTAAATGCTACAAGGAAAGACCACTCTTTGCAATAATTCTTGCTATACTAATAGACAGTATTTTATTGTCAACTAAAAATTTCAATGAGGGCAGATTTTTTAAAAGCTCTTTCATAGATATGTATTTTTCTGCTATAAATTTTTTTGACAAGTATGTTTTTTCAAATTGACAATTATCTGCAACAGTTTTATTTACAAGTGTATATAGTGCATGTACATTTTCATCAGCTCTGTGAGCATCATAAGTTTGACCCAATAATGTTTAAAATAAATTAGGTTGAGAATAGGAACTTGTGCCTGGATGAGATGATTTAAATAACAATAATGTATCTACAAAACCGGAAATACTCAATGCATCGAAGAATCGATTCTTATACCTTCCTATTTTTAGCCACTCGCTCCTTCAACTTTTCGTCTGAGATAAAATCTATTCCCAATTCTTTTTTTCCATTACTTCAATAAAGTTGTCCATTTGTTCAGATGACGCTTTAAGATAGGCACTTACGGAATGTTTTTTCATATCAGGAACTGTGTCTTTCCAGTTTTAGTAAGGTAACGTAATTCAAAGCACGACCACCAGGTGTGTTTCAACTGGAAACAGAAAGCATGGCAAACAGTAAATGCCGTCATTTTCCATCGAATATGTAATAAACTTAAACTGTTCAACCCACTGGTGCTGGCAGGACAATTGCGTTTACCACTTTTCTTGCTCGTGTCCTTATACTCCTTTGATTGATAAACAAAATTTTCTGGTGGTTTTCTGTTTTTATTAGTGAATACTTCGTGGCATTGTCAACTGGTCTAGTGGTATTATGTAAAAATATTAGTGATTACTTCGTGGCATTGTCAACTGGTCTAGTGGTATTATGTAAAAATGTGTCAAAAGTTGGAAGAGGACACAGATTTAGGTGTAGCATAAGTGTCGCCCAAACTCTTGACTTTCATGCAAGTTTACCTCTTGGAGCGGTTCATTTGTCTCTAAAGGTTCATCTGTGGCCATCAACTTACTGCTGCTATTATCTTGTGTGCTATCAAATACATTAGAGCTACTTTCCTCAACCCGTCGTCTCGTGAAAAATTAAAATTAAGTGTGCTTTGAAGCAAACTCTGTTTTTTCTTCATTAGTTGTATCAAACTTCCTATTGCATTTATTGTGAAGTTGTTCTCGTCTTGAATATGCATGAAATATTTGCCACTGGACGTCAAACAACCAACAATCAATCAACACTATTACTTGTCTCTTTGTAAACAGTACTGTCATGAAATGGATGAACCCAACATGCTGCACAAAGTCTTTTCAGATCTTACTACACACGTCTTCATCTTCCAGAATATTCTTGGTGAGAACCAATTCGGTGAAAGGGTCCTGTACACATTTTGATGTACATTCCAATCAGATTTGCATAAGCTGATTGTCAATTATTATTTAACTCCCCTGAAATGTCTGTTGGTGTGGTTCAGTGTTGGAAGACAGTGACATATCTATACTTGTGGCCATCTGTTGTTAAAATATTGTAAAAATGTATGTTGGTTTCTGTTCAAAAACTGTGAAATGTCTGTAATTATCAGAGCTATCATACATACCCAAGTTTACGATATGGACTGAGCTACAGGAAAAAACCGTTACCATTACCGCCTATGTAAATACAATTAAAGATATTGAACCATATGAACAGAATGCGACTAAATTCTTTTCAATTTATTTACATTTTTTAAAAACTTTTTTTCAGGAAGAATAGAAGACAGACACCAGAATAGAACATTTGGACATTCAACAGTTTTTTTCAAGTTTGTTTCGTTCGATTTTGTTGAATGTAGTCCTGTTTTTCGTTTTTATTATGCATACTAGTATTCTGTATTATAGTATAAGACTTGAAGTTTGTATTAGGTCGGGTTTAAATGCCGTCATTGCTCTGCTGTATAAAAAACCGGTGTCAATTTTCTACAATCTATTTTATTAATCAATTAAGGTTCATGTAGACCCTTTGGCTAAAAAGGCCGTATTTTCAATTCAAGCAAGCCTGTGCATCTGGATAAGTTTTAAGGCATAGCATGCCCTAGATAAATAAATTTTAAATGCATTGTATGATTTGAAAAATTTATAACTTAACTGGATTTTGCAGTTCACTTTTTTTTTGTCTCTGCAGAAGATGATAAAATTAACAAACAGTTGAGTCTACCTTGATATGGTCCACTCACGTACAGGTACACAGTTTAGATAACCAAGTATTGTCAGGTATCTATTGTCCATCTAATGTCCATGTCAATTACAAATGCTCACCTTAATTTTTACCTGTGGGGAAGTTCTCAAACCTGTTTCCCAACTAAGTCTATGTTGGCACCTTCTGGAGGAATGAAAAAAAGTGCACGGCAAAATCCTGGTCAGTTTTTATTTTTCTAAAACATAAAACATACTAAAAATTCATTTATCTAGGGCATGCTATGCCTGAATTGTTTTACAGATGCGCAGGTTTGTCTGTACTCAGAGTAAATTTTGAGGTGAAACTACGGCCATTTTAGCCATAGGGTCCACATGAACCTTAATGGAATGGTAATTAAAGGCTTGGTACAGTGTGGGATAAAAATTCATTGTTCGGCTATAAATAGTAAATTCGATGAGATTTGGTGAACGAAATCTGTACGATTACAGAAACCAAGCAGTATTATAATACTCGAACAACCAAATACACTTAAATTAAACAAATTAAATTTCAAACCGGTTTAAAACCATGCGCTGCGTTAGTGGTTAAGTTTATACACCATGAGGCCATTTAAGTGCCAAACCACTTTGACATTATTTTTTTTATCAATTATTTGATCATCTTTGATAAATTTTGTTAACAAAGTTGGTTCATATACAATAGTTCAAGAAAATTACAAAAATATTTTTTGTAGAAATCAGCGGTTTTTGTTCAAAGAAAATAATCAGAAAAAATTAATTGTGACTTTTTGTCTGCAACTTTCTGTCCTACATCCTTATTAAAAACGTACAGAAACGTACAAAATAGTCCCGATAAAAATGCGTAGTCATCATCCAAAGGATAAAATATTTCTCAAAAGTACCAGCTTTTATGATTTTATAGATTTATGCTTTAAATAGGTATAATCCACCAATTTATGAAACACTTTTTTTTTCAACGTAACAATATCTTTATTGCAATTCCCCAAGGGTGACTGGGGTATAGAAATATGGTCACTTGGTCTTCTCCCGACCGGCAGTAAAACGCTTGCTGAAGTGGGGCGTCCGTTTGGCTGTGCGGGATGTATTAAGTTCGCAGTCACGTCCGGTCAGAATGGGAACGTTAAATCCGATGTCTCGTGTAAAGAGAGTGCCACGCTCTTTGCGAAAGCAAATTTACAGATCTAACATTGTTGGGTTGATGTTTAGACGAGTTGTATATATATATGTATATATCAACTAACACCTAATTGTTTTAAATCATGCATACCAACTGCCAACAATGGTCTAATTGTGGACTGTTTGATTTTGGTATCCTTGTATACAAAAATAAAATCAAGTCTTAAAAACATATGTATCAATAATTTGAGTTGAGTAATACACAGTTAAAAGCAAAATGGACACGAAACAGTAGAGATATAAGTTGAAATGCTCATAAAAAACACATAAACGGAACATTGGATTCGAAGACGACACGTAGACACACAAAACATAAGAATACGTCAGAGCATGTGTTTGATTCTTTGCAATTGTTCCTCATTCTTTGCTGCTTTTTAAGAATTTCCTCTGCCATTCTTGATTGGAATGCAGTGAATGTTGCTCTACAAGTTTTAAAAAGTTTTTATAAGATTTAAAGGAGGACGAGTAACTTTTAGAAAATGTTTTAATTTGAGCGATGACCATATAAACGCAGATGTGTTTTTTGTCCGAAATGTAAAATCTTGACAGATATCCATACATTAATATTTCCTTTTGTTTAAGGTGTAGTTGTTTGAACTTTCAACTCCCCGTGCCAGTATCTATTGGAATTGCATATTATTTTGAAATGTCTTGGTATATACTCCAAAGTATAGTTCAAAGAACGTTGATTTTGTTGAACGAGGAATACTGCTTTCTCAAAAGTTGCTAAGACGGAGCTATATTTGTGAATGTCTGTGTCATTTTGGTCTCTTGTGGACAGTTGTATCATTGGCAATCATACCACATCTTCATTTTTTTAATACTATGAATCAGTCAAAGTAAGGTCATCACTCAAAAAATTTAACGGTCGCCATCATGAGCTGATTGGCCATTATGACAAAAAGAACTACCAGCACTGTCAACTTCAAGGAACTCGCCTCAAAATGCCACTCCATCTTCGTCGCAGACTTACCAATTGCAATATACCACTATGACCACACCGGCAAGTAACCAATATACCACTATGACCCCCACCAGCAAGTAACAAATATAATAAAACACGTTTACCACGCCAGCCAGTACACACGTCTCTCCTGTAGACTGGATACAGCAAGATACACCAACTGGCAGCGTATCGGAAAACTTCATCCACAAGTCAATTACCGCAGTAAGTATTATAATTAAATTCATAAAAATATGTATACCCTTTATAAAAGAGGACCGAACTGTTTTCTTTCGGCATGTCTTTCTCATAATATTTTTTTTTTTCATTTTTTTTTTTATATGAGTGAGCTATAAATGTGTTGTGTTTACAGATTCATCACTCAACAACTTCCAAACACTAAATTCTTTTACACATAGTTGACAGTTTCCGTTCTATTTTTCTCTATTTTAACTACATACAAGATCTTTCTGTAAGGTAGTATCAATGATTGAAATGTGTACTATATCATGTTAAATTTTTAGATTCATGACTCAACATGTTAAATGAACACTTGAATATTATTTAACATAAAAGGTTAGTTGATTTATTTCGGTACATTTTTTATGGAACTTAGTGACGTATCGGTGCTTTCTGAAATGTGGTTTTAAGGTTAATATGAGTGAGCCCTATGTTTTCAGTTTCATCACTGAATAACTTCCTGTTAGCTGTATACTTTTTATGAGGGGTATCATTATTATCTAACATAGAATAAACAAGAGGTACTGCGACTAGAGCTCACAAAATTACACCCCTGCTCCTTGCAATGTTGATGCTTTGGTATTGGAAACACTAAAAATCAATATGACCAGAAACCAAATAGGTCCATGTTTTTGAAATAAAAATAAAAATGACCTCTTTTCTTTTGCCATTAAATAGGGCATCCATGTTGTATCCTTCTAAACCACTGATTATAATTTTAAAACTTTCCGCGATTATTTGTCTTTTGTGGATAGTTGTCTCATTGGCAATCATACCACATCTTCTTTTTTATATTGAACAATTCTAATTGGAGGTGCATTATAACATTATATCATAAAAAATCTTGCGAACAATTCATTAAATTATAATTAGTGATTTAGGAGTTGCGGATACAACATGGATACCCCAATGTTTTGTCAATTGAAAAGTCCATGTTTTTGAAATGGAAACACAAAAGAATTATTTTGAACAAAAACAAAATACATGCACATTTGCATTATATCATAAAAAAATCTCGGAAAGTTTAAAAAATAATCAGTGGTTTAGAAGGAGCACCTGAGATCACCCCTAGTTTTTGGTGGGGTTCGTGTTGTTTATTCTTTAGTTTTTTATGTTGTGTCATGTGTACTATTGTTTTTCTGTTTGTCTATTTCATTTTTAGCCATGGCGTTGTCAGTTTGTTTTAGATTTATGAGTTTGACTGTCCCTTTGGTATCTTTCGTCCCTCTTTTATACAAAATGGGATGCCCTATTTAATGGCAATATAAAAGTCCAATGTTTTTCAAAGAGAAACCCCAAAAATGATTTTCAACAAAAACAAAATAGGAGGTGCATAATGGCATTTCATTCTGATAAGTGGTTCAGGAGGAGTAAGGGATACAAAGTTAAACATTGTACAGGACGGATTTCCCAATCACTATATACCTCCACTTTAAAAAGCGGGGTTATAAAAATGAAAATGGGGAATGTGTTAACAATTTGCAAGTGTTCAACTTTAATTTAACAATTACATATTTAGATATATGCATACATTTATCAAGCCTGTTTTTCCATAATGAAATGGCCATTTTATTTCTGGTTATTTTATAATCCTTATGCAACAAGTTAATCATTATATGGTTATGTTCATTGATTTTCTTCTCTGTATTGTGAGCTATTTGTACCATGTACTTCATATCCTTTTATTTTTTATGAATTATTGTCATCAAAACTCAAGTGAAATTATCGAATAAACATAAAAATCTTGTAAAAAGTAGAAAAGATGAAAAAATTGTTGAATGATATATATGTTCATAATTCTAGGAAGAGAAAACGGTCCGCACACCTAAAACTACAACTGGTTCACTATCCAGCAAAATGACACCCACAACAAGTTCAATGATGAGTGTGGCTGCTGCACAAACCAGTTTGACAGTTACTACACCTGTAATTATAGTAAAATTTATGAGAATAAATAAACAATGTGATTGTAATGTTAACCTCTATTTATTTATATGAACTGATTTCTAAATAGAATATTAATTAAAGATTATTGTAGATGTTATTTTTTCATCGAACATTTAGTATGAAAGAAATCATGTGGAGAAAAAAAATAAAATATTCAAATTTACAATTTCAAGTCTGTATGTACAATACATGAAACAGTCTTAAGTAAAAAAATAATATAGATGTAACATGTTTTTACTAAATGATGAAAAAATTACCTCATTTTTGCATCACTCATCTTCCGTCTTCTTGTTGATCTCACTATCACTTGACTTCGAAATCAGAAAATGGTGGACTCGCTGCACTGTTTTCCTCCTGATTCCATGCCCATGGAGGTTGAGCCATCAAAACCTCTGCCAAGCTGGGTCTGTTAAATAATGCACAAAACTTTTAATTTTATGTTAAAGAAAGTGATGTTAAACATGGATCATCAGCTTTATCCTTTCTTCTGTTGGTAAGCATGATTCATACATACATATATATATCTTAGAATATTTTGATTTTGTGAAACTAAAGGGTTGAATAGACAATCCAATTACTACAGAGACTCGTGTATGGTATATATACATGTATGTCTTGCCTCTTCTTGTATTAGCCATTGCCAAAGATTGGAATCAAGCTGAAATGAAAACAAATACTAATAGGTATAATATTTGACATATACAACGTAGCAAAAAGGCGTCATGTCTAAAATCTTTATGTATTAGTTTTGTCCATGTTCATTTAGGCCCTTATACTTACATTTGTAATGCTTACATTCTCTAGGGTCCCAAGTCAGGATCGTCTGGCCTTTGTTAGTCTTGTATGATTTTCAATTATAGATCATTTTTATAAATTTCCTGAATATAAAACTTTGAATTTTCGAAAAACTAAGGATTTTCTTATCCCAGGAATAGATTACCTTAGCAGTATTTGTCACAACTTTTTGGAATTTTTTATCCTCGATGCTCTTCAACTTCGTACTTGTTTGGCTTTATAAATATTTTGATATGAGCGTCATTGATGAGTTTTTATGTAGACGAAACGCGCGTCTGGCGTACTAAATTATAATCCTGGTACCTTTGATAACTATGACGTTGCGCACGATATTAGTGTCACTTTGGAAATATGGATTAGAAGGCGGGTTATTCAAAATAAATCTCTTATCATAAACAATAAATAAACCATTTTATGCATATCATTCGAAAGGAAATAAACCATAGAAATCAATAACATAGATGATTTTGTGCTTCGGATATTTTTAAATGAAAAAACTTTGCTCATTTTGATGCCTATAACGTCATTTTAAGGGTGTCCCACTGTTACAATTTTGTTTTATGTGCGTCCATTAATTTCCCCCTATTATTTTTTTTAAAGGGACGATAAGGACCATCTCCACACAGATACTACAGCTTTACAACAGTTTCCAAAAAGGAATAATCAGATCAACTTGAAAAAACAAACAATCCATCACATGAAGGGTACTTAGTCTGAAAATATTGATTACCTAATGGTTCAGACATCAAAATTGTTGAACCCAGGTCAGGAGACATCAGTATCGTCCGAACCAGTTCCTCTGAACTCTACTGAATTGACAGATCTCACAACTCCAGCTGTTTAAACTAATCCCCCCATCACCTGTTCACCAAGATACAGAGAACTATCAGCATCTCATGTCAGGGGCGGATGCAGGAATTTTCGAAAGGGGGGTGCTAACCCAGGGCAAAGGGGGTGTGCAAAACATATGTCCCGATACAAATGCATTGATCGGCAAAAATAAAGGGGGGTGCGCACCCCCGGAACCCCCCCCCCCCCTGGATCCGCCACTGCATGTAGCACGTCCAATGTCTCCGTTGTCACCAACTCCAGTCTGTCCAGGAACAATAGTTATCAAAGGTACGAGGATTATAATTTAGTAAGCCAGACGCGCGTTTCGTCTACATACGACTCACCAGTGACGCTCATGTCCTGAATAGTCGACATTAGGTCACAAGGAAGTACAAAAACTCAAAGTGAGGCTGACGACTCTGATGTTCTTGGGGAAAAAGTAAAACCAGGTCACGAAGAAAAACACAAACAAAAAGTCACACTGACGACTTCGATGATTAGAAAATATCTAAAACAGTAAAAAATCAAGATAAAAACCCCAAAATGAAGGCACAAAGAAAAATACAAATAGAAATCTCTATAGAAAGTTACTCTGAAGACTGATGCTCCAAAGAAAATTTCAAAAACTGTTCTACATGTAGTTGACAAACCCAAAACAATGTCACAAAGAAGAAGAAACAAAGCAGACAACACCATTCACACAGATAAACAGAGAACTAGGAAGGCAGTGCGTTGTGAAATTTGCGGGGTTCCGCAACAAAACATTTGGAGACACATGAAAAAGTCACATGACACAGAAATCGAGAAAAAAGTCAGATCTACTGCAAAAAGAAACGCCTTTGAATGTTTATAACATACTTACATTGAAACATGACGAATTAAGTGGACCAACAAGTAGGAGACAGGTTTATGATAAGAAGTACAGAGACAAAAAAATCAATAAAAAAACGATTGTGGACAATATATGGGTAAAGGTAATATTGCAGACCACATCAATGATATAGGCAAAAAACTGTCCGAACAAGATTCGATAGTTAAGTCCATCATCAGAGACCACGGCAAAGCCCCTTGTCTAATTCTGTACACTGAACATCAGTAAGAAGACATTAAAACATTTTGCTGTTCTGGACAATCTATTGTAGGGATCGACAAAACATTTAACTTATGCAACATGCACGTGACCGCGTTATGCTTTAAACAAACCGCAGTAAATATGGAATCAACTTCAGACCCCCCCCCCTCCGTTTTTCTCGGACCAGTATTTATCCATGACGATAGTGACTTTGAATGCTTCACTAATTTCTTCAATGTTCTAAAAGTTAAACTCCGCGGCATTGAAACTTCACAACTGGTCTTTGAGACTGATGAGGAAGTAGGTCTAATAAACGCAGTTACAGAAGCATTTCCACAATCTGGAACCATTTTATATATGTACACGTCATTTAAGGCAAAACGCCAAACAGAAATTGATATACGACGCTGTCAATAAGAAAGATCCAGATGTGATTTTGGACTCCATCTTTGGGAACTCGGGCCTTTTAACTGCTGATGATGTAATTTGTTTTGAAGCCAAAAGTGATGAAATAAGTAAGAAATCCATGGAATCCCAGAAAGCCACTCTAATAAGCCATGGATCAACAGCAATAGTGAGTCTTTAAACCAAAAGGTCCATTGCATGGAAATCTAATTCACTCTTGGACTTGGTACAGATCATTGAGGATGCAATTAAAACTCAATATAAGGACCTTCTCCGATCTATTGTCAGCACGGGGCAGTACAGATTGGCTAATACACACCAACATTTTTCCATTTCTAAAACTATTTGGATTAACTAAACCAGCGAGAGCGACAACGACTGTTCAATAGATTTAAGAGGGTTTGTCCCTAAAGACAAACACGTGTCAATTTTTTAGCGATGGTAAAATGACAGTAATTAAACCAAGGTCCCTTGGGACGAAAATTGGTCAAAGAAAACGAAAGATCAATGAAAGAACAACATCATTCAAAAGAACAAAGACCAGTTCATAGATATGAGAACAATTTTGACTGAACTTTATTTAAATATGTATCTGTATTATCATATATGTCCCTTATGCAGCGTGCGTGCTAAAGTGTGAAATTCGAGCAGAGTAGTGTATAGAATAAAGTCATTCTTTTTCTAACTGTCCGTCAATGAATGAATCAATCAATCAATCAATCAATGAATTAATTAATGAATGAATGTATGAATGAACGTAGTAAATATATAGTACACACAACATATAGTGTATAACTGTACTCTAATAAATAGCTACGGTGACATAAATATCCCGGTGTTCTTTCAAAAAAATGTAGACAAAATAGACCGCCTAACTTATGAATTTAACTACGATGATAAATGATAACTTAAGGGGGTACAGAACACCTAAGAAAAGATAACTCTTACTCATAGTCTGATTCATTGCTACGTTTTAAAATGATGTGCAATATGCAAGCTTTTAAAAGATCATGATCAGAATGTTTAAATTATTGCTAAGACCAGCTGTACACCCTTTGTTATTCATGTAATCTTTTAATTCATTTAAAGTTACTCATTTTCCGTAAATGAATCTTCAATGAGACATAATAGGGATATTTCAAAGTGAAGGTTGAAAACGAATGTTGAGTGTTGAAAATCGAATGTTGAAAACGAAGTTGAAATTCGAATGTTGAAAACGAAGTTGAAATTCGAATGTTGAAAACGAATGTTGAATGTTGAAAACGAATGTTGAACGTTGAAAACGAATGTTCAATGTTGAAAATCGAATGTTGAAAACGAATGTTGAAAGTTGAAAATCGAAAGTTGAAAACAACTGTTGAATTTTGAAAACGAATGTTGAATGTTAAAAACGAATGTTGAATGTTGAAAACGAATGTTGAATGTTAAAAACGAATGTTGAAAATGAATGTTGAATGTTAAAAACGAATGTTGAAAGATGAATACCGAATGTTGAAAAGAAATGTTGAATGTTAAAATCGAATGTTGAATGTTGAAAATGGATACAAAAAACAAAAAAAAAATTAACAAAATTGAATGTTGAATATTGAAATCGAATGTTGAATGTTGAAATCGAATGTTGAATGTTGAAATCGAATGTTGAAAATCGAATGTTGAAAACGAATATGGAAACAACAAAAAAAAAAAAAAAAAACTTTGAATGTTGAATGTTGTATATTGAAATCGAATGTTGAATGTTAAGTACAGCTCTTTGTAAGAACCAGGCAGAGTGCGATACATGATGGTTTCAGATTTTCTCTATAATTGGCCTAGTAGAAGCAATCAATGAATACTGCTCAAAAAATAATTTTGAGTGGGAAAATATGAGTGGTTGCCATGGTAACGGACACTCTATTTTTTGGTTGTTAAAGGTGGAAAAATCTTTCAAATATCAGCTAAATCACCACAATTCAGAGCCTGATTATGAATAAAATCGTGCATTTTTCATTAATTTTCATATGTAACATTGATAGAACTTGGTTTAAGCTTCATTTTAGTGAAGATTGCATATCAACCAAATTTGTCAATTTTATGTAAAATTTTGTGAAAAAATGCATATTTTCAACTTTTCTGAAATTGGGATTTTTGCTGAATTATCAAATTTTCTCTGGTGTTTTTCAGAAAAGTGCAAATGTGTACAGAATAGTTAGCACTGTAGTTATGAAGTTTGGATACTTCTTTACAAAATAAAAATATGGAAACAAGAAAAAAAAATGAATGTTGAATGTTGTATATTGAACCAACTTGACATCCGTATTTGGTGTTACATTCTATAAAACTCTCAGAATATGGTCGATTTAATATAACATCTTAATGAATAATCAAAAAAAAAAAAGGGGTAAAATTAACTGAAAATGTAACATTCTTTCAATGCTGTGGTTGGTTCAAATTTATTCAAATACGATTCTCAATACATATTAGAAAATTATCTTGATCAAATGACCGATTAAAGTAACATCTAATACAATTATCTAATAAATTGTCAAATTTACAGTAAAATGTAGAAAAATTATTATTAAAAACGTTGGCAGGTATGTTACATTCTATACAACTATCTGTAAAATATGGTCGATTAAATGTGACATCTTAATGAATTATCAAAAAAGGGGTAAAATTTACTAAAAAATATAATATTTTTCATAAAAATTAGGTTGGTTCAAGTTTACTTCAGATACCATTGTCAATACTAGTGGAAAATTATCTTGATCAAATGACCGATTTAAGGAAATATTTAATACAATTATCAAAATAGTTTTCAAATTTACAGTATAATGTGGAAATATCATTACACCGATGGCAGGTTTAGTGTTACATTCGATACACATTACTACAAAATATGATCGATCAAAGGTTTTATCTATTTCAATTATACAAAAAGTGGTTTATTAACTGAAAATGTAAAATTTTCAACACATATGTGTTTGGTCCATTTTTACATCTGATGCAACTTTCAGTACATCTAACAAAATGATCTGGAATAAAAGACCGCTTTAAGGTAATATCAAACACAATTATCCAAAAAATTGTCAATTTTAAAGTTAAATGTAGATAAATCCGTATTAAACCGATGGCAGGTTTGGTGTTACATTCTATAAAACTCTCAGAATATGGTCGATTTAATATAACATTTTAATGAATTATCCAAAAATGGGATTAAACTAACTGAAAATGTAATTTTTATAAATGCTGTGGTTGGTTCAAGTTTATTTAAATACGATTCTCAATACATATTAGAAAATTATCTTGTTCAAATGACCGATTTAAGGTAACAGCTAAAACAATTATCTAAAAAATTGTCAAATTTACAGTAAAATGTAGAAAAATTATTCTTAAAAACGGTGGCAGGTTTGATGTTACATTATATACAACTATCGGTGTCGATTAAATGTGACATCTTAATGAATTATCAAAAAGGGGTAAAATTTACTAAAAAATATTATATTTTTAATAAAAATTAGGTTGGTTCAAGTTTACTTCAGATACAATTGTCAATACATATTAGAAAATTATCTTTATCAAATGACCGATTTAAGGAAACATCTAATACAATTATCAAAATAGTTTTCAAATTTACAGTATAATGTGGAAATATCATTACACCGATGGCAGGTTTAGTGTTACATTCTATACAAATATCTACAAAATATGATCGATCAAAGGTTTCATCTAATTCAATTATACAAAAAGTGGTTAATTGACTGAAAATGTAAAATGTTCAACACATAGCTGTGTTTGATTCGTTTTTACTAAATCTGATGCAACTTTCAGTACATCTAACAAAATGATCTGAAATAAAAGACCGCTTTAAGGTAATATCAAACACAATTATCCAAAAATTTGTCAAATTTAAAGTTAAATGAAGAAAAATCCGTATTAAACCGATGGCAGGTTTGGTGTTACATTCTTTAGACTCTCTAGAATATGGTCGATTTAATATAAATCTTAAGGAATTATCCAAAAAAGGGGTAAAACTAACTGAAAATGTAATTTTTATCAATGCTGTGGTTGGTTCAAGTTTACTCAAATACGATTCTCAATACATATTAGAAAATTATTATGAGTATAAGACCGATTTAAGGTAACATCTAATACAATTATCTAAAAAATGTCAAATTTACAGTAAAATGTGGAAAAATTATTATTAAAAACGTTGGCAGGTTTGATCGGATGGAAGATAGAGGATTGCTTGATGTTGACAATAAATTTCACATTTTGGCGTTTCAAACTGTTTACGTGCCAGTGATTAATGAAGCTTTGGCATTTTCAGGAAAGGATGGAATAGCCATAAACTGTCAACTAATAACAACAGAACTCCAAAACAGATATGGTTAAGTGGATTATTGCAAAATATAAATTCGGAAGCAACATCTATTGCCAATTTATATGGGGGAGATATTCCTTCCAAATTAGAAAACAGATTAAGAAGGTAACAGGATAATTTATATCCGGAGAAACATATTTTAACTTACTTCTTTTTGTTGCAGTTTATTGTTTCTGTTGTTCCGTTGTTTTCCTCTTATAGTTAGTGTGTGAATTAGCTGCTTCTTTAAACATAAATGACCCCGAAAAATCAAATTTGAAACAACTTAGACAGAACATCCAGATGAGGGTCAACTTGAAAGGTCTATTGAATGGTTCTGACGATTTAATCAGCGTTCTGAAGATGGATGTTCAAAAGCTCCAGCCAACTGCAGTAGTTATAGTGAACAATGACTTATTATTTGTAGCTGACCTCCAAACAAAGGCTATCTTACAGATTGCAGTTGAGAAAAATATTACAGCTACAGCTTTTTTTATCGTGGTTAATCATTTTTATGAAAACTCACTACACTCATACTTGCTTAATTTTTTTTTATCTAACTGATAAACAACATTTCCGCCTTCACCATCGAATACTTGAGAATTGCCTGGTAGTGCATACAAATCGCTTTTGTTGTCTATAAATAGTTTGCACATGCGCAAAAGTGTTAAACACATGTGTATCATAACCTTGAAAAAAATTATTAAACCAATTCATAATATTATTAGTAATCCAAAAACACTAAATATATGGTAAATAGTTCAATGTTTTTAAAGCATTTTATTAAATTTTAGCGCATGCGCAAATACTGAATATGTCAAATATTCATTTTTAATAAATATGTGATGTAAGGATTGTACCCACCGAACCATAAAGAACAATATCTTAAATCACTGGGATACATTAAATGATGACGAAGAGGCAACATTTTTATTTTATTTGATAAAAGACCTCTATTTGCTTTCCGAATGCATAAAACTTGAAAGACACAGTAACATCAGTAACTCTGGGTAATTGATATGTTGCAGATTATGAAAATAGATTCTAAACTTTGTTCGTTAAATTGATAAACAAAGTTAAGTAGATAAGAGTATAGAAAAATATAAGTCAGACAGATCATGAGGTGTCGAGCCCCTAATACAAATTACAGTATTTTTATAATAAGTGTCACTATGCAATGGCTTGGGCTCCTGACGATGGACATGGCCATGGTCAATTAGTTAATTCTAATTGGTCTAAATAGATGTTCGAAACACCTTATGATCTATGGAGTTGGGGTGCTGGGATAGGCTTTGACAACGATTTATTGAAATATTTTTTCTAAAAAGAAGTTCAAAGAAAAGTTTTCCAGAAAAATCAGTATTTTCAAACTACAGAAAACAGCCATTTTAAAAAATGGTCGTGGCCATCTTGAAAAAATCATTTTTTTTTAATGGCCAGCAGTTTATTCTTAAAAAGTATATTATAATGATGCTTTGTGGTAATTTTCATGCTTGTATCATCATTTGCACAATTACCTCGATTTTGCTTGCTAATAACTCCCACTATAAGAATTCTAGCCTTTATTCAACATCTGCTGGTTGATTGTCACTTTTTAATGTCAAGTCTTGTATCAATTGTTCACATTTACTGAGTTTTTCAATTTTTGAATTAATATTGTCATAAAGGGCTGCGTTTTAGCGCATGATACGCTCGTTGCTCTTTTAACTTGTCTTTTATGTTTTAAATGTATTGTCCCAAAATTGGAAAATCCCACCTTTTTTAAGCATCATTTTAAGGTTCATAACACGGAAATGTAAAATCTGAAATTGATAAAAATTGAAAGGCTTACATCAATAGATATAAACAATTCACCAAAGTTTCATGGACATTGGTGAAAGCCTTTTTGAGTTATTGTCCGAAGTGTTGAAAATCCCCCCTTTTTTATGAATAAAGCTCCATAAATCCAAAACTTAAAATCTGAAATATAAAAAAAATGAAAGGGAGCTTACGTCAATAGATATAAACAATTCACTTAAGTTTCATGGAAATTAGTGAAAGTGTTTTTGAGTTATTGTCCGAAGTGTGGACGACGGACGGACAACGGTATACCATAATACGTCCCGTCTAAAAGACGGGCGTATAAAAATAAGTCAACATGACCAAAATGGTCAATTGACCCTCTAAGGAGTTATTGCCCTTCATAGTCAATTTTCATAAAATTTGTAGATTTTCACTAACATTTTCCACAGAAACTACTGTTAAAGATAGAGATGATTGTAAACAGCAAGAATGTTTAGTAAGGTAAGATCTACAAACACATCACCATCACCAAAACACAATTTTGTCATGATTCCATCTGTGTCCTTTGTTTAATATACACACAGACCAAGGTGAGCGACACAGGCTCTTAAGAGCCTCTAGTCTCTAGTTATAAATTGTTATTTGGATGGAGAGATGTCTCATTTTGTTTCACTGGTACCAACTCAATTCTAGGAAAAAACAGAAAAGCATACCAGGAAGATTACGGAACAAATATCAAACTACTCATCATGCTTATGAAAACTTTTGAAAATAAACTTGTTAAAGTATTTAGACAATTCTTTTCTTTTACATTGTTTAACCATGTTTACCAATTACCAAAACACAAGCAAATTATGAAAGTCAAGGACTAGACAATAGATGTATTTTACACTGAACAACAACCAATTTATCTATTATAGAATGCACTTTTTCATTATTTTGATGGAACAGCCCTTTGACAACAGCTTTTAATTTTTTTTTTAGGTTTATCTAAAGATCTTGAAATTTATAATAAAATCTAGAACAGCTTTCAAATACTAAGTCCGGTGGTGCTAAAATTCTTGAAAAATCGGTATGAATGGCAGAAAACTGTTTTTGTTTTAGATTCCACTTGTTTTTCTCTGAAATACTAGATCCAAAACACTGAATCATCATGATCATCTATTCTGGTGATCTGAAATATAAAAAAAAGAAAATATGTGGATAAATTTTTATATTATATTACATGTAACAGATATTTAATTTCAAAAATACAAGCGGTTCTAATTTGTCCATTTTGAGCACGTTTAGCAATTTTTTTCTTGGCAGTTAATTTTCCAATAAATATAAAACAATTCAACATTGATACTCAAAGATGTCAAATGAAAGGTCAATTTCATCTACTTTTTTTTTGGGGGGGGGGGGGGGGGAAGAAGTTGTCAAAGTTAATAAAGCTAAAAAAACAATTTGACCATGATCATGATGATTGAATTATTTTAAAAGGAAAAAAATATACTTATTCATTTGTTTTACTCTTTCTTTAGATAAATCGAGAACATGGATCATGTAACACCTCACCTGTACCACGTTAAGTCAATAAGTGCAAAAATATAACTTGCTTACCATAGCTGGAAAAATAAAAATATAACTTGCTCACCATAGCTGGAAAGACAATTTGTCCATGCCTTATGGCGACATGATCTTCTACGTTCACCTGCACTATCTTTGTTGAATCTCTTTCTGTGTCCACCTCAATCTGACAATCTGATAAAAAAAAAAGGAAAAATGACACGATGCAAGAAAACCCTAGATAACAGGAGGAGTTATTACAGATTCAACATCAAAAGACTGAAAAAGGACACTGCCGTTACAGATTGTAGACAAAATATATCGCATCTCCTCATTAGAACTGAAGTTGAAGCATGTCTTTTAAACCTATGCTGACCGCCTTATCATTTCTTGTGCCTAGAAGTCTAGTTGGCAATCATACTCCTTTGCTACGTCTCACAGAAAAAAGTCTTAAACAATCTATGGCACCTACAACTTGACAGGCTGTAGGGGTCACCCTCTTCTTGCTTCCTGTTCTTTTCTCATCTGTCATACCTGGGCAAGGGGCATGAATGTCCGCTTCAATCTAATAAAAAAAAAGACAAAAGTTTCTTTATGACACGATGCAAGAAAACCCTAGATAACAGAAGGGAGTTCTTACAGATTCAACATCAAAAGACTGAAAAAGGACACTGCCGTGACAGATTGCAGACAAAATATATTGCATACGAACTAGTAGTTAGTGTATAGGTAAATCATTTATTAACCCTTTGATCTCACCAGCTTATATTTTTGAGTATCAAGGTACTGGCTGAGTCACTGAAATATTAGGTAATGCATTGTGTGACGTCATAAATGCTGATAAACAGAATAATAGGTAGTTTAATTTTTGATAAAGACTTTATACATATTGGTACATCTACTCAAAATTTACATAGCTATTATCTTATTATGTTATAATTATGTCAAACAGTTAATTCTATTCTAAATTGGCACAAGTCATGATTCAGTTGGTTTAAGTTGAGTCGAATGGTTTGTGGTTGTGATAAAGATCTTGTCTTTGAAAAAAATACTAGTGTTAAGCATACATATACATAATAAAAGTGAATTTTTGAGTAAATTATGGAGTTTTTTCAAACATTATAATTTACTTAGATGTGTATATTTTTTTGATTACTTTTTCAAGTAAATAACAATTATTTGTAAAAGTAGTACCCCTGACTGGCTTGATAAAAAATGTATTTTTGTTACTTGAAAAAGAAGCAATTCTTAACTATCGTTTGAAATTCTTTTGAGAAAAAACATGCTGTAATTTGAGAACGCACAGGCTATGTTTTTGTTTACACGCTGGTTACAGCGCCACCTCGAAATTTTTAGATTATCTCCCCGTTCCCGCGTGACCACCGGAAGGAGCTCTTCAATGTCACTGGCTTTCCCACTGAATAGTATAACAGAATAAGATGCTTAGAGCGTTAAATTGTTTGTGTTGATTAATAGTTTTCTATAAAAGATTGTTAACATCAGAGACATATAATACATAATTATATTATACAACCCTGTTAATATTAACTTCCTCCTACGAAAATCGTTATTATTGACCGCCTTGGATTTTGAACATTTCATAGTTTTGAATCGGTTGTTTTTTTTATGAAATTTAAAGAATGTCAAAGAAATAATATTAAAATTTTGTTCACCTTGTTTAGAAGTACCAAAATTAATCTTCTTTTTATCAAAAATGATACTATTTTATGAGGTCAATAGTACATGTATGTGAAATATTGTAAATTCATTTATATATATAACATTGCCCTAAGTTGATTTGATGTATACAATCTATTTCTCCTATTTTGATACAGAGAGCAAGCCTAGACAAGATACCCTGTGATTTTCAACAGAACAAAAATGTAGCACACAGGTAAAATGAAAACATTATATATCCTTTATCTTTAACGGCCAAAATACAAGGATTCTCTGGTTTGGGAAAGGGAACTTTAGGTTTGCACTCTGGTCTGAGTACACAGTTATAGTCCCTAGTGTACATGTGTCCATATTGTGAGTTAGAGCCGATGAAGTTTTATTTAATTTTGTTATGATTTGTCCTAAAAGTAAAACAACACACTGTAAAAATATTATTGAAAAAGCACAGGTGGGATTTTTAATTTACTGTTTAAGAATATACACTACTAAATAACTGTGTACTCAGACCCTCTGGCCTGCAGATACGCTCTATGATAAGAAAACTTCACAAGGATTCTACAGAACCTAGGGTCTCGCCTACTTTTGCTGTTAATGGCAGGCTCAGACAAATGAGCAAAAAGCATCAACAAAGGTGAAGTTTTAGTCATTCAATCTGGAGGAAATGTCTCAGCCTAAAGAAGTAAAACTTTCAGACACAAAAATAAATGCAATGAGAGAATGGAAAGTAGAAAATGGACAGTGTGTTCGCCAGTTAACGGTAAGAAACATGAGCACCAAAGACTACCTAGGAACTCTTCCTTTGAATTGTTATTTAAGGAAACTTCCAGATGTTCATGAGCTAGATTTTTCAAAATTATCAGTGGATGTACAAGAAACTGTAGGTACTACAGTTGATATCCAGGAAACCAGAAATGTAATCTTTAGCAAGGGATCAACAGTATGTGTTTTTAAACATGATATCAACGGTCTACCATCTAGTCCTTTTTACATTGTCATCACATCAGATTGCTATAAAATGCCCCATGATGCCAAATTTGTTTCGGGAAAGTGGTTTGCTCAGGACAAAATCCACCCTCTTGATTTCGTTGAGTGTACTACAGAAACATCAGAAACATTTATAGTAGAGAGTGTTATTGAAATTATACTACTAGATGACTTTCAAGCTGAAGACGATGCAATAGAAATTTCTGAAGATACCTATTATGCATGCATGACAAAAGTTTGTATAGGATCAGATATGAATGATGTCACATTACAAGAAGAGGTGGAGATGGATTTAGATGAGGAATCTGCAACAAATATTGCCCACCTATGAGAGGAAAGAGAAAGCAAAAACCTCGATCTGACACTGACTTCATGTTTTACTGATTTAGTGATAATCATGATAATTACTGTTGAATAACATGCTTATCTCTACAGTAACATTTTATTTATCCACTGACGTTACAAACGCTTAATTATAGATGATCTATAAATTATATATATTGGTTATTCCAGAGACATGTAGATTAAAATTTAAAGGACTCTGATTAATTCTGAATGATTAACTTTTCTCTGTGAAAAAGCCCACATCCTTACTACAATGCATACAACATGTATTTACGAATGTTATGTACAAAATTGGAATGAATTAATGATTTCTTGTGATATTTCAAAATAGCTTTAGGGATACGGGATATTTGTAAAAAGTATTTATTGGGATATTAGGGGTAATCATTACAGGGATATTGGATATTAGAACAAAAACTTAATTGGATATGGGATATTGATACCCCCCTATACAAGCCTCGACACCCAACAAGTGTGACGCACGAACCAGTAACTACAATATAATAAAGAAAATTTAGAAAGTGCAACTACAGCTGGCTTATATGCTGCAATACTTTCAGTTGTGTAGTGGCGTAGTTAAGTATAAGTTAAGACACGAAAACAATGCAATCAAAGTAATTTGTTTTGTTCTTTAAACTAGAGGCTCTAAAGAGCCTGTGTCGCTCATGTGAATATTAAACAATGGACACAGATGGATTCATGACAAAATTCTGTTTTGGTGATGGTGATGTGTTTGTAGATCTTACTTGGCCGAGTTACATGACACATTTTTTTAACTAGATACCCCAGTGATGATTATGGCCAAGTTTGGTTAAATTTGGTCCAGTAGTTTCAGTTTATCTCTATCTATAATAATATTCAAGATAATAACCAAAAACAGCAAAATTTCCTTAAAATTACCATTTCAGGGGCAGCAACCGAACAACGAAATATCCGATTCATCTGAAAATTTCAGGGCAGATAGATCTTGACCTGATGAACAATATTACCCCCATGTCAGATTTGCTCTAAATGCTTTGGTTTTTGAGTTATAAGCCAAAAACTGCATTTTACCCCTATGTTCTTTTTTTAGCCATGGCGGCCATCTTCGTTGGTTGGGCGGGTCACCGGACACATTTTTAAAACTAGATACCCCAGTGATGATTATGGCCAAGTTTGGTTAAATTTGGCCCAATAGTTTCAGAGAAGAAGATTTTTCTAAAAGATTACTAAGATTTACGAAAAATGGTTAAAAATTTACTATAAAGGGCAATAATTCCTAAAGCGGTCAACTGACCATTTTGGTCATGTTGACTTATTTGTAGATCTTACTTTGCTGAACATTATTGCTGTGTACAGTTTATCTCTATCTATAATAATATTCAAGATAATAACCAAAAACAGCAAAATTTCCTTTAAATTACCATTTCAGGGGCAGCAAACGAACAACGAAATATTTGAGTTATAAGCCAAAAACTGCATTTTACCCCTATGTTCTATTTTAAGCCCTGGCGGCCATCTTGGTTGGTTGGCCGGGTCACCGGACACATTTTTTAAACTAGATACCCCAATGATGATTGTGGCCAAGTTTGGTTAAATTTGGCCCAGTAGTTTCAGAGGAGAAGATTTTTGTAAAAGTTAACGCAGGACGACGACGGACGACGACGCCGGACGCCAAGTGATGAGAAAAGCTCACTTGGCCTTTCGGCCAGGTGAGCTAAAAATCTTTAAAAATTGGAGTTATATTCCTGGTTAAATCAACTACCAACCAATGCAAAATTTGATTTGATTGCATAGCAATATAATATTTCCCACAGAACGTAACCAAAAGTTAGCGTTCAATAAATCTTCAAAAATCATGACGTCATCAACAACCAAATCTTAGTTTGAACCAATTTTTACTTTCAAATATTATATTAAAGTGTTATTGTATGAATGTTTGGGAATATTGTCCCTTGTAGAACATATATCGCAAGCTCGTGCAATATAAAATTCTACTCGGGAACTTGAGACGATGGAACTGTACTTCTGTCTTTTAGTTTAGAGTGATCTTCAGATGATTGGACTGTACTTGTGTCTGGAGATCCAATGTAAGATGATAGGACATCGCAAAAGTATAGAGAGTAATCTGGAGATGTGATGGTTGCAATAAGGTTCTGTTTTTGTTGATACAATGACCATTTATGATTTCTTATACTGGCTATACTGAAAGCTAAGCTTGCTCTAACTACATGTCAAAGTTAAGACTTACTTTGTAAATAAAAATAACCATTTACACATTTTTAACTTAGTATATTGATTTGATTCTATCATGCAAGTCTTATTCCGGATATCTTTCAACTTCTATCGGTTTTACCTATTGGGTATGTTTATGGTATTACAAGTGCCATTCCCAAAAGTTGGTGAAGAAGTTATTTACATTGAAGGGTTTAATTGGTCTTCGGGTTAATTACAGTTCTCCTTTCACGTCTGATACAAGTTTCAAGGTGTGTTTATAATCTTTGTGTACCCGGATGTAATGTTTGCTCAAATTCTGTATTTTTTTAACAAGTTTTGTCTTAACATGAATTTGAAGACTTTGATAGATGATATGTTCGGGACGATAACAAGTTAACAATATGTTAATCTTGTATTAGAGTCCATCCGTAAAGATGGTCGGCGGGAATTTGGACTACCACTAGAAAATGATGATGTAGTGGATAGGGACATATGTCAACGGGCCACCTATATATCCCTAAATGAGTTGTTGCAAGGGTTCGTAACATGCTAAAAGCGTGACACTATCGTTTAAACTGAAACTGTAAATCGGTCATTTGTTCAATATCATTTTCTTAGACGACTTACGATTGTAACCAGACACAGATATGTTGAAAATTTAACATTTTTTAGTTAATTTAATCACTTTTTGGATACTTGTACTAGATGAAACCTAAATCGACGCGCCATATAAAACGGTAGAACTTCTAAGTTTGCAACAGATGGAACGAAGACGCAAACGAGAATATAACATTCTTCACAAAAGAGAAGATTGTATGTAGAACATGTTATCAAAGAGCTACAAACATTTAAAGTGATCGGTTCCTTGTATCGTCATCCTAGATGGGAAATGGTATCAATTGTAAAGCTGTGTGCAGCTCTTTCTAAAAGAAAGGCTAATTATCTACAGATATAGATTTTCACTTACAGCATTGTGTTAATAATGCATATCCATGTATATATACATTTTCCGGAGCCCCTGAGATCACCCCTAGATTTGTGGTGGGGTTCGTGTTGTTTATTCTTTGGTTTTCTATGCTGTGTCATGTGTGCTGTTGTTTGTTTGTCTTGATTTCGTTGAGTGTACTACAGAAACATCAGAAACATTTATAGTAGAGAGTGTTATTGAAATTATACTACTAGACGACTTTCAAGCTGAAGACGATGCAATAGAAATTTCTGAAGATACCTATTATGCATGCATGACAAAAGTTTGTATAGGATCAGATATGAATGATGTCACATTACAAGAAGAGGTGGAGATGGATTTAGATGAGGAATCTGCAACAAATATTGCCCACCTATGAGAGGAAAGAGAAAGCGAAAACCTCGATCTGACACTGACTTCATGTTTTACTGATTTAGTGATAATCATGATAATTACTGTTGAATAACATGCTTATCTCTACAGTAACATTTTATTTATCCACTGACGTTACAAACGCTTAATTATAGATGATCTATAAATTATATATATTGGTTATTCCAGAGACATGTAGATTAAAATTTAAAGGACTCTGATTAATTCTGAATGATTAACTTTTCTCTGTGAAAAAGCCCACATCCTTACTACAATGCATACAACATGTATTTACGAATGTTATGTACAAAATTGGAATGAATTAATGATTTCTTGTGATATTTCAAAATAGCTTTAGGGATACGGGATATTTGTAAAAAGTATTTATTGGGATATTAGGGGTAATCATTACAGGGATATGGGATATTAGAACAAAAACTTAATTGGATATGGGATATTGATACCCCCCTATACAAGCCTCGACACCCAACAAGTGTGACGCACGAACCAGTAACTACAATATAATAAAGAAAATTTAGAAAGTGCAACTACAGCTGGCTTATATGCTGCAATACTTTCAGTTGTGTAGTGGCGTAGTTAAGTATAAGTTAAGACACGAAAACAATGCAATCAAAGTAATTTGTTTTGTTCTTTAAACTAGAGGCTCTAAAGAGCCTGTGTCGCTCATGTGAATATTAAACAATGGACACAGATGGATTCATGACAAAATTCTGTTTTGGTGATGGTGATGTGTTTGTAGATCTTACTTGGCCGAGTTACATGACACATTTTTTTAACTAGATACCCCAGTGATGATTATGGCCAAGTTTGGTTAAATTTGGTCCAGTAGTTTCAGTTTATCTCTATCTATAATAATATTCAAGATAATAACCAAAAACAGCAAAATTTCCTTAAAATTACCATTTCAGGGGCAGCAACCGAACAACGAAATATCCGATTCATCTGAAAATTTCAGGGCAGATAGATCTTGACCTGATGAACAATATTACCCCCATGTCAGATTTGCTCTAAATGCTTTGGTTTTTGAGTTATAAGCCAAAAACTGCATTTTACCCCTATGTTCTTTTTTTAGCCATGGCGGCCATCTTTGTTGGTTGGGCGGGTCACCGGACACATTTTTAAAACTAGATACCCAAGGGTTACTGCATATTCAGGACCAGAACAAGTTCACAATAAATACAATAGGTAGGTTGATACGAAATAGGCCATCTGCGATGATGGTTGGAGAAATTTGGACTGCCACCGGAAAAGGAGGGTATATTGGATAGGGACAGATATTTTGCCATGCAACAGGTCACCTACGGACCCCTCAGAGAGTTGTTGCAAGGGTTCTTAACGTGCAAAGAGCGTGGCATTTTCTTTACACGAGGCATCGGATTTATCGTCCCCCTTCTGACCGTACGTGACTGCGAACTTAATACATCCCGCACAGCCAAACGGACGCCCCACTTCGGCAAGCGTTTTACTGCCGGTCGGGAGAAGACCAAGTGACATTATTTCTATAACCCAGTCACCCTTTTGGGGGGGGGGGCACCTCAAAGGATTATTATGATATTATTGTAATAAGCAAACACACTGTACACTGACGCGTGACTTCGGGACTCTTGTATTTTTGGGGTATTACTCAACTCGTCATTAATAACATGGACATATCTTTATTGCAGACATGAGCCTCTTTACACAGTCTACACAGGACCAACAGAAGGCTACTGATGATGGTAAGTCAATGAATTTTTTTAGGATGAACCGTCTTACTCCCTGATAAGACACTATTCACGCACGCGAAACTGTCAATCCATGTAGGTGCCGAAAAGGTGTTATCACTGTATTATATGTATGCGATCACAGGTTCAAATCTCATTCTTTCAACTGTAGATCAACAACTTTCATTATTTTGGCATAAATATATATTTTACAGGAAGAAAAGAGAGGGACGAAAGATACCAAAGGGACAGTCAAACTCATAAATCTAAAACAAACTGACAACTAAGAAGCTGTTAGGCTACAAAATATATGTGTTTTTTTTTAAATAAAGGACAACACACATATTTACTACCAATCAACTCCATTATTGATTACGAAAGTTATTGTCTGACAGTACAGTAACATGGCCTTGTAATAAAAATTGTTCAATCGAGGTGTAAAGAACAGTTTATTCGCCGACTCTTACCATAGTCTACCAGTAAAGTATACGATAGCAGGTACATGTCTAAGCACTTGTGATTAGTTAGCATTTTCATAGAAATATTCAATACAAGTAAGCAACCATTTCACTTCTAAAAGGTAGCGGTGGTTATTCGATTATTTTTTTTTGGTTCGGATTCAAATGCCTTTCTCTTTGTTTTATCGACGATTTCAATTACAAAATTAAACGCTTATAGTATTTTCGAAAACCTGTTAAATGAATACGTTTTTCGTAAAATTAGAGAGGAAAATAACACGTGGCCCCTCCCCTTCAATGCATTAAATGGTCGTTCACTTTACTTTAAGGAGATAGCACAATCACATACTGAATATGGCCTGTTTAATTAGAATCAATGTTTTTCAAACTTCGGACTACTGATTACGTATCCGCTTGTGCTTTAGAATTATAATTTGATATGTTTAAAATGTTCTCTAGGACAAAAGGCTAAACACAATAAATGTTTAGTAGTCCGGTTCATATTTAAGTTATCTAATGACCACGTGCGTTGCCTGTATTAAGTTATGCCTGGATATCCTAATAAACATAGCCCACGTGACACAGGTAGACTGAAAATAACTTTGTCGTTGATAGTATTGAACTGTGGACGGAAAATAATTAAGTATATATATATAATTACCAGCACATGACATACACATCTATGGGATTGTGGATTAATCAGTACAGAGCTTAATTTACTTACACAAATAAAATTATGGATTGCCTATCAATGTAGTTTTAACACACTAATTAGTATGTAAATATAAGAATGTTTGAAATATTTACACAATGATGAAAATCTACGCAATATTTCGCTAGACCAACGTACATCTATCCAGGTGAAATCGGATGCAGATGATAAGACACTTTTGCAGCTCAATGTATATGTTGCACTTGAATTTTGCTGCCTTGAAAATAAGAAAATTTTTGCAGCTCAATGTATATGTTGCACTTAGAAAAATACATAATTGGTAGTTGAAGTTAGCAACGTCCATTCATTGGCTAATATTTGGCATAATGTATTGTATGGAGTGGAGTGTTGGAGTGGAGTGTTGGAGTGAACTTTTGGAGTGAGATTTTGGAGTGAAATTTTTGGAGTGAGATTTTGGAGTGAAATTTTTGGAGTGAGATTTTGGAGTGAAATTTGATGAAAAATTTTGTAGTGAATAATTTAAAAACAAACTATACTGAAATAGAAATAAAAAAAATGCATGCAGTGAAGTATTCGAATAATAATGTTTCAAATAATAACGACCTTATATCAACAGTCCTTTATAAACAATTTCAAATTCTCCTGATCTACTGATGCATAACTAAGAGTTATATAATTATTTAGCATTGTGATTTCCCAATCTCTTAAGAATTTGGCAGCATCCTCATTAGGAGAATTTTACATGCTCGTGTATTAGGTTTAGTCCCCATTTCCATTCTTTATTTTATTATATTATTTTGTAAAATGAACAAAAAATCTTCACATTATCATGTTTAAAAGTATCATATTTATTGTTTTTGCACTGTTGTTTTTAGTTTTTTAAATGATTTACAAATTAATTGACTTGAGCTAAAAAAGAATGTTTAAATGTTTTCAACAATGATGAAAGTATTTTCATTTTCTGAATTTAATTTAGATGAATTTTGGATTTATGAAAAAATAAGTTATTAATTAGTATTACCTAGCTATCATTTCGGTATCAATAGAACACAATAATAAAAGATGAACTGCAATTACAGTGTTATTTCCTGGATTTACATTGAGAAAATATTGTTACACCTCTGGGTGTGTGGTTAAACCTTCGTAGCAGGCTGAGCTATAAATATAAATATAAAACATAGGTAATATGGTAATTTTTAATACAGGCACTGGTATAGATACATCAATAGTAATGTCATATCATATATATATATGATAAATCTCCAATATGTGGATACATATTAAAAAGAGAGATTGGTCAAATTTCAATATTTACAAAACTATTTAGTTGTAGTTATAAGGCATATAATAATTATGGTCTCAATAAAATATATAAGTCTTGAGATTCATTACGTATGTTTGTTGAAGGAACCGCATTTAATAAAAGTTGAAAATAAATGAACCTTGTTGTCAAATCTATAAAAGATATTGTTGAAAATCTATATAGGAAAAAAGAAATAGATTCACAAACTTATAATTTCTTGAGGAATAATAATGAATCAAAACACGAACACATGTACCTTCTTCCAAAAGTTCATAAAATTAATCTAGAAATAATTAATGAGGCATTCCGAACTGGTCAAATAGTTGGAAACATAAACATTCCTTACCGACCAATCATCAATAAGTGTAACTATCCCACGAGACGCATTGAAAGATTACTGGGTCTAATCTTAAAACCATTATTGAAGAGGCATAACTTTTACATTCAAGATACAAAAGACTTCATTAATAAAAAAGAAATTAAAGCTGCATACATACAGCATATAAAATGTTCCTCTCGACGAGATCTACATTTTATATAATAAGCCCAAAAATGTCCGACCGTCTGTGATTCTTAAAAGTATAGTATTTTGTGTATATCTTTTTAAAGGTAACATATATCAACCTACTATCAACTGCAAAGATGATCAGTAATTCAAGACCTTCAATTTGAGGTCAATGTCAGGTCATGATGAAATTTCACCTTGACCTTCACAGTATAATATGACCTTGACCTTGTGATATTTGAAAGGTCAAGTGGTCCTGAGTTGAATGGTGGTAGTCCCATGTCTCCACGGCTTCCGGTTCTCAAGTTTAGTATTGCATCATATATTTGATGATTAATTGTGACCTTGGTGAACAGTGAAATTGTCCCAATTCTTTTTCTATAATGTTGTCCTTTAAGTGCCAGTCTTTGTAAGAATCAGGCAATTTAGGTAAAAATTAAAACATGATAAGAAAAAACCCACCGAGTTAATTATGCTATTTAATACTAACCATCATCCTGAGTTAAAAAGTATTAGTCTTTCGTTTGTGTGTGTCTGGTTATATCAAATAACTTGGTTAGAAAATTGGTTAGAATGAGAGCAAATTTAACAGAGTTATCTCCCCTTATTCGTTAATTTCTAGTGCATTTCAACCAAATTGTTTCTTCTATTACCAGAGCAGAAAACAGAAATGAATGTTATTTTTGTGCATAACTACATATTATGAACTAAAATCAATGTCAAATTGGGTTGGATTTTTTTGGTCATGTTTTCACCACTGCCTGATTCTTAGGCAGACTGGCACTTAACTGTAGATCATTTACCATTTAACAGATTTGAGATATCTATTGTCGTTTTAGAGATAATGCAGTTTGAAATTTTGCGAGCGGCGGCATGTATTTCTGAATCAACAACAGCTAACCACTTAAAATGTTTAAGAAATTGAAGAGATTAACATAGTTATATGTTTAACCAAATACCAAAAACATTCCATTGAAAAAAACACCAAAAAATCATTTTGAAATTTTCATGTTTTGCATTGACTTTGTAAGTTTCATAACTTCTATTTATACCATTGATATTGCATCATTTTTGGCACTTTGTCAAATGGGGTCATCTGATATATCAAATTGATGGTCTCAATAAACTCTACTTAAAAATGAAAATTTTAAACCTCTTTCTCATCCCAGGTAGAAGGGTGGGGTTATTTAGTGCAAAAATTAAAATTTCTCAGATGGTAAGGTTGTCGCCTATCAAATGAAAGAACATAAAGCGTACATTTCAAATTTCAAATTGATTTCCCCCAAAAATTGGTTGGATGGGGTGCAAAAAATAAATTTTCTTTTACGATAGGGTTGTTGTATATCAAATGAAAGGTCATGATGTGTACATTTGAAATATCAAATTCCCAACCTCCAAAAATTGGTTGGATGGGGTTATTAAGTGCAAAAATCAAACTTTTTAGAACATGGCGTTGTCGCATATCAAATGAAAGCTCATCTACCCTGTTTTACATATATCATACTTCCGATCTCAATAATGTAGGCGGATGAGGTCATTAAGTGTAAAAAGCGACATAAAGCGTACATTTTAAATTTCAAATTGATTTCCCCAAAAAATTGGTTGGATGGGGTCATTGAGTGCAAAAAATTAATTTTTTCTTTTACGATAGGGTTGTTGTAAATCAAATGAAAGGTCATGATGTGTACATTTGAAATATCAAATTCCCAACTTCCAAAAATTGGTTGGATGGGGTTATTAAGTGCAAAAATCAAACTTTTAAGAACATGGCATTGTCGCATATCAAATGAAAGCTCATCTACCCTGTTTTACATATATCATACTTCCGATCTCAATAATGTAGGCGGATGAGGTCATTAAGTGTAAAAACCGAAAAGTTTCAGAAGGTATGCTTGTCGTATATCAAACGAAAGGTCGTACAAAGAACATTACGAAAACATCACTTTTACAGGAAAGACCTTTCAATTGTTTTACAAACAATTGAGATACTAGTTATTACGAATTTTATTCTTTGCACAAAGATATGAGCATTATTATGATATTCTGGTTCAATGAGTTTTCCCAGATTTTTGCCCATTAGGACTTCGAAATTCTGTGCATTTCAATGCACTTTGTCATTACAAGTCAAATGAGAGGAGCATATTTCATATTTTTAAAGGAACATGACCAAATAATTATTCATGATTATCTGTGATCAAAATTTTAATCAATATTTAGCACTGTAATTTTTCTTTATTTATTTTTAATGAATACTTGTTCAAAATTAAACAAAACATTTCATCCCCTGACATTCTACTTATAATATACTATATACTCTAAAATTTCACCAAAAAAAAATCACTCCAAAATCTCACTCCAAAAATTTCACTCCAAAATCTCACTCCAACACTCCACTCCAATACTCCACTCCAACACTCCACTCCATAAAATACATTATGCCCTAATATTACGGGATAAAAAGGACGATGCTTTAATTATTCTTTCCTATATCTTTTCTCGTCTTTTTCGTTAAGACCTTTAGGTTCTAAAGTGTGGAGTTGGTGGATCCAAAAGTTTTCTCTTCTCCTTTTCGCCGTGGTGTCCCACTCTGTGTTGACTTCTATGATCTGGAAAGAAACATTATCAAAAGGATGTTTCGTTGAACGAAGATGTCTTGTGAGAGGAGTTTTTGTTGGTTTTGTACGATGAACGATGGTTATTAAGCCGAATATTAAATTTGTCCATTGTTTCTCCGACATACTGAATGCCACGAGTGTCACATGTTATTATATAAATTGACTTCTCCGTTTTACAGTTGGAATTAGAGTAGATGGTATAATTTTGTTTAGTAACGGAGCTGATGAAAAAACTGCTTGTATTGGCAGCTTTACAACACAAACAATTCCTTCGACCACATTGTTGGTAGTAACCGGGAGATGGAGTAGGCTGCTTTGTTAATACAGATGTCACTAATTTGTCACGGATGTTTTTGGGTCTTCTAAGGCCATGACTGGTGGGGATGAAAATATTTTTTTTAGATTTGAATCATTTTCTATAATTTTCCAATGCTTCTGAACAATGGATGGTAAGTGAGTACAAGGGGTGTTCTGTTAGCTGCTTTATTCTTATCTTTGTACTCTAGAAGTTCTTGGCGACTAGTTATGTTATTATTGTTGTTTCATCCCTGTAGATATAATTTCTTAACATGACTGAATTTCCTGTCTTCATGGAACTAAGCTTTTCCTCATCGTTAACAATAGTTTGACTGCTGATGACACATCAGCAAGCCCCATAATTGTCCAGGATTTATCTTTTCCCTCCTTTTTGAATTTCTTTGTCGAGGGACACTGTCATAACTTTCACTTTCAGAGGTGTGGTATATGGCACAATTCCTTTATTGGATTTAATTTAATATATTATTCATCTTGCAGGTTTCTGAAAAAATAAATATATAAAAATAGACATATTGGTTAACAATCTACATGAATGTAATAAGGCATTGTTAGCATACTTTTATCAAAATTAATATATTTAATATAGCTTAATTATCACATGTTCATTTAGTTAAGACAAGTTTTATCAATTTACTTGTTTTTTTCCCTTATAGAAGCTTTTTTTTTTTTGAATATTTACATAATAGTATTTTGGCAAATGATAGACAAATTGATTGCACATGTAATTTTTGAAAACACTTCAACTGAAGGAAATGATACAAGGATGGGAGGATTTATACTTGAATTTGCAAGTCTTTTACGATCTGAATACTTAATAATTACATCTTAGTTTGAGTGAAAAATCTGTTGTTAACCTAGTGGAAAATAAAATACAGGAATGATAATGGGAGGGTTTAAGGGTGACAAACATGATAAACCTCAGATATTAGTGTATGCTTAATTTAATACTTAAGTTAAATTCTTCGTTTTTAGTACTTCAGATGATTATTAGCCAAGTACAAGTACCACTCAGCTTTAGAAAAACCCTATTCAGTTCTCAAGGACATAGAAAATTAAAACTGGGAACAAGACGTGGTCGCTAAGGACCTATTTCTGAGCAGTTCGTGGCAGATGCATAATTTTTTTTTTTAAATTAATAGATTTAGACATTCAGACAAAGATGATAAATAGAAACCTACATTTTTGTTTCCTTGATAACAAACTGGTCTTGATTTTTTTAGTAGGGTTCGGAAGGCATCTCAATTAGAATTACATGGTTTGGATTTATGGGAAATATTAAAATACATTGTTTATGATGTTATGCTGAAAATTCAAATGAACTGTTTTAACAGATCCAGCCTAGTATTGAATTTAATAAACCTATAAAAAAAAAAAAAAAAAAAATTAGGGGCATTGACGTCCTTGCCTTTTAATAAGACCGTGACCTCTTCCGAAAAATCTTCCGAGAGCGAATAAATTATGTCGTAATGAAAAATGAATTGTTCACGTCATTACAACCACATGAGAAAAAAAAAGTTCCTGATGTTTGCAAATCTGAGGTATATCTAGATTTCTCCAAAAGAGACCAAATGACAAAGACGTAATCAACTACAGATCAACGTATGACCTTCAACAGTGAATAAAGCCTAACGTATAGTATATTTCCATTCTTATTCTATTATCTCCACAATGGTGTACGCTCGAATCAAAAAAAGTTAAAGGCCCCAACATACGAAGTTGAAGAGGTCATGGAGGACCACAACATAAAGCTACTGTACAATTATACTTAACTCAAGAGTAAAAATTCAAATCGGAAAGACCAATACCAAAGGCAAAAGCTTTACCTTATCAAACGAATGGACAACTGCATAGATTTATTTTTAGATTAACATGCAGGTCATTATACTATGAACGACAAATTAATTTTCCATTACCTGTGTGACGTACGAAAAATTATTGTTACTTATTGTCCTGTAATTTTCTGTCCTCCATTCTTTAATCAGATTTATTTACAGCTAACCTGTTTGATGTTGGTATTGCGTATAGCATTGGTAGATGTACACATGTAAAATTGAATTTTAAACTTATATGTCTCATGATCTCTTATGTATTGAGATCCTAATAGAATTTGAATATTTAATCATTAAAAGATTTAACAGCATTTGTTGAATTAATACTAAGAAACAATGAATTTGAATTCAATGGACAATTATACAAACAAATTATAGGAGCGCCTATGGGTGGTATATTTTCTCCGACATGCACAGATTTACATCTGTCTGTACTATAAATAAATATTTTAGATAAGTTCCAATGGAGAGAAAACATCAAATTACACTGTCAATTCGGAGATGACGGTTTTATGGTCTTTACAGGCATGATAGCGAACAAAATTGACCCTCCACTTAAATTCACATTTGAGGTGTCTAATTCTAGTATGACCTATTAAGTTACCGAAGTGTACAAAGGTGAAAGATTGTAGTTGATGTGTCTTCAATCCAATGCACAATTTGAAGTATCCAATCTTGATATTGGTTTGGAACGTAAAATGATCTGTTGTTAACAATTTGTGTGCAGGTTTTTACAGTATTCACCAATTTTTTTTTCAGTATTAACATCCCCGTAATGCTGTCTGACTTGACACATGTAACAGCTTGCAAACTGATGGTACATCACAATGATAACTTTAACCGTGCTGCTTAACAGGTGTTAAAAAGTTTAGATTCAGATATTGTCAATAGTTCATCCATCATAAATAAAGTCGCAACGTGGACTTTAAGGTAGCTATACATTTGTTCGGGTTACTTCCATCTGTAAACAAAGCTAAAGGACCGGTACAAGTTTCAAAGGTACGATCAAAATAGTTGTAGATCGTATGAGCACCGACATTATTTTTCAGTGCTTGCCTCTATTTGAAAAATAAGGCTAGAAAGTGATATATACACGATTTTGAGTCTCCAATTTCGTCGCTAGTTTTCTTGTTAAATGATGGTTCGGGTCATCAACCTCTTGTTCCTCGTCTTTAGCTTTTTTTTCTTCGGCTGTTTATTCCCAATTAGACCATTGTCGTGTAGTAAATTCATGTTGGTTTATCTTTCAAAAACTTTCTGATCAACGCATATGCCCTAGATTGCACATTTTTAATTCAACTGTTTCAGATGTCACACCTCTTCTTCGGAGATACATAATATTCATAGATATGTTGTGTTCCCTGATATGGTATATATGTTTAATCTTTTAGAAAAGTTAAAAGTAAGAAAAACACGGTGTACATATATTTAAGATGTATTTTTAATACATCAACTTTTATTGACGATACATTTTGAAAAAAAATCTCTTGTGAATGGAAAGGCATTTTTATTGACTGCAACTATTAATGACAGAGTCACTTCTCTTGTTTTAACAAAAGCAGACATGTTCACATGCGGTCGTTTTTTCTGATATGACATATGTTGTAGCATTGGTGTTTGGTTCAACTGGTAGTTGTTTGTTGGCTGTGTGGTTCCACTGGTTTTAATTAATTTATCTGTGTTGGTGGAAGTTGTTCAACTGATATGATATCGATAATCTTCACCAAAGCATTGGTTTCTAGTGACTTTCTTTGAATTGCTTCCTCTTTGAATGTCAACACCGAAACGTTTTGTTATAGATTTGATGATATCGTCGCGATCAAGTGTATCTAAGGATTCTTCAGTAAATTCATGTAATTCCTCCCTCTTACACATGTACATAATTTTGAAACTTTGCAAGTTCCATTAACATATCCGAATTATCTAGATGAAACTCATTCACTTTCTGTCACTAATGAGTTTCATCTAGATAACAGCTCACTAAATATGAGCACGCTGATAATACGACACAACATTTGAGCCAAACTGATGACCAACTAAGATACGGTAATCTTATCATTATATATGCCTATGGTCAACCAATAATAATAGCCTTTTGCGCTCATGTGGCTGAAAGCACACACCAATCAGTCAATGAACGAACACAACTACCAAAAAGGTTAAATACCATGTCTGTTTGTATCTATTTGTGGATAAACTTACTACTCTTCTTCTGTAATCCTTGGATATCGAAGCCTGAAATAGGAAAATTAGTTGTGAAATTGTAGTTATCAAACCTTTGTAACGTTTGTTTCCAATTAGCTACCATACGTTTTCAAAATAACTGAAATAAAATATGACATTTTAATGGTCAACGATTCATACGCTTCGAGATTTAAAGTGTTTTTTTCCATTGCTTGGTAGAAATAAAAATAAGACTCATTTGTGAAGTTACAAAAAAAAAAAGAAATATGAAATAATTTTGACGATTTTCCTTGTAGATTTTGGGACTGCTAACGTATTGATATATATGTCCAGTTAAAGGTTGCAAACACTTCCTGATGTCAATTCTGTAATTTAAATAAACTTTAGACCGGGGATACGAAGTCACCTACTGAACTGCCTGAGCATGAAAGAGCCTATAAAGATATCATGTCCCCTACTTCGAAAACTTCAATTTCATAAGACTTTCAAAATTTATTATTTAATGATCGAAAAGAGGATTGTATCGTTTTTATGAACCTTACACCAGGAACATGCATAATCACCTACTGAACTGCCTGAGCATTGAATAGTGATAAAATTCACTCCCCGCCTACGAAAATTGCAATGATGCAAGACTTATGCATTTTAAGTTATTTAATTGATCGGAAAGAGGTTTACATGTTATTTTAAATTGTCATACTTTTCATCACACTTTTCTTTGACATCTGTACTTATTATGAATAAGAAAGATTTTAATCATCATTTAAAATGGGTAGTGAAAAAAATACATAATTAAATATATTTTAGACTCGAGCACCATCAACTGAAAATCTAATTTGATATTTATCTGAATTTTGCCCCTTATTGAATTCATCTTTTATTAGACTTTCAATGTCACTATTTACGTTAATCATAACGCCTGGTTTATTTCCTGGCAGTCTTTCTATGTGATGAATTTTATTGATGTTTTCCCTACACTGAACTACCAAATATCTCCTTGGACGATCACGGAAAACTCGTGATATGCTGCATCACTTATACAAAAGTTAGCAAATAAAAACACAACATGATGTAAAGTCTTAATCTTCACAGTTATTATTTCATTAGAAGTTTTATTTAATTTTTCGGCTTTATCTTCGCCTAACACAACAGAGAAACATTTAATCTTTTAGATTTTAAGTGGTTTAAAATTTCAGCAAATGCCAAAGCTTGCTCTGAAAAAGTAGTAACTGTTTTTAATTTTCTAAATCGTTGCCTTTGATGAATTTCAGTAATCTTTTCCCCTTCAGTTTCAAACTGTTTAATTATTGCATTAATATATTCCCAAATTGATTTATTCCTAGTTTTGAAGTATGTAGTTTCTTCTTTTAAAGTTGTAACCTAATAGTCAATCAGCTAGTTTTCAAAAGCGCTCTAGTTAAGAAGTTTGTGTTACGCCCCAGGGTACTGCGATTTTTTTTTATATAGAATTGATAAAATACAAGGTGTTATAAAAAAAAAAAGTGTCCAAAAGAGGTTTTAAAACGTCCCTTTCAATGGTCCCCTCATTTATTAATCACGACTAGGTAATTGTATTTAAAATAAAAATAATGTAATAAAAGTAAAGGTATAAACAACCAAAACAGACATAATACTATCATCTTTAATGTTAAACTGACGATTTTTTTAGCTTGAATTGTTTCTTTATGTGCGATTTCTTTCAAAATAAGCTTTATATTAATGTATGTAGGTCTGGCCTTACATTTTTGTGTTTCTAATGCATCTAAAAGATCGTCGATACACTGGAAAAATTATCTGCAGTTTTTCTATCTGGTACAGATTCAAAGCGATAAAAATCGCTCGTCTATTCTTTTGTCTCGATTTCATCACTTGTAGCAATACTTTAAGGGTATGTACAGCAAAATAGGCAGTTTACAGCCAAATTATGGGAATGATGTTTACATATCTGCGTTATTTGTAAGATATAAGTTTATTGAAATACAGAGTAATCTATATTTGTTCTTGCTTTGTAGGTTAGGTGAAGTATGCAGCCATGTTGGTGCACTTCTCTTCAAGATTGAAATGGGAGTAAAAATGGGGCTAACTCTGTCAAGCTCGACAAGCAAGGCATGTATACTAGTACAGTGATAATGGACGTCATACTAAACTCCGAATTATACACAAGAAACTAAAATTAAAAATCATACATGACTAACAAAGGTCAGAGGCTCCTGACTTGGGACAGGCGCAACGTTGCGGCGGGGTTAAACATGTTTATGAGATCTCAACCCTATCCCTATACCTCTAGCCAATGTAGAAAAGTAACATTAGTCTATTTTTATAAACAGTTTACCTGAAAATTACAGGTACTTACTCTGACCAGGAACTTTCTATCAGAGACATATATGTCTCTTTTTTAATACTAGTGCTTCGACACAAAGAAATATATGTGCAAGTTAAAAGAAGTTTGAAGTAGGATCCCAACATGCCAAAGGGAGCTGGCACATTATACTGTTATAGACAACGTACGTAAAATACAACGATATTTCTAGGTTTTTATGACGTAATTATGTGGACTACTTTTACCTGTCAGTGCATTTCGAATCTTTGAGCTAACCATACATCTCTTTTTGGGGAGATTTACATTACAAACTTCCCACATTTTACAATTTTATACCAGACACAAGCCACTAAATTTTGACACAACGTTTAGTATCTCCCTTGTCAAATCTGGTTCCTAGACTTTTGCAAAACAACAGGGAATCTGATTCTTTACAATCAACAGTAGTGTTACTTTTACGATTGATAATTTTGGGTTTTTCAAGTTGATAAATATTTAATTTTAATCAGAATTACACATCTTACAACACCTTGAACATTGTTATTGGGATTATACATTTATCTGTTAAAAATCAATAGATTATCATCCCCCCTTCTTAACGTGATGATTCAATCGAATCCTTATTCATTTAGAAGAATGATGTTTGACATACGACAAATAATTAAGGCGAAATAAAATATATATGCATTATTAAATTAAATTAAACAATTTAATACTACTTATCAGTCTTTCTGTAGCATCTGTGCTGCGACCACGCTTTCGTGTCTTCGACTACGACTGGCGGGAAAAGATAGCCGGCAACACACTGAGGAGGCTGCCTGTGCATTGTCTTATCTAAGTTATCTGATACATGATTTTACTAACTAATTAGTACATACCATACCTACTATTAGTGATAAGGAGTTTACTACTTATATTAGTACATTTTACTGGGTATTTTTTTTCAGTGTACTGTCTACATATACTGAGTATTTAACATTATCAATGGTGCAATACACTAATTTCTTCCTGTATTGAAAGAAATGAGAACAAAGGTCAAATATATAGTTAAAATTTTACATGGTTGAAGACAGACAGCCTATACTTTGACCTATGATAGCATGTATTTTTATACTTTGGGTTTGGTTGGAGAGTTGTCTCATTGGCAACCAATTGCCACATCTTCCAGTGTTTAAATAATTAAACCAAAGCAATCTTCCAATTTCAAATTGTACACACGTACAAAACATATTCCTACTCATTTGCATGTTGTGACATTAATTGATTTCTTTCTGTAACAGATCTACAGTTTTATCTGCTTAGGAGGGGATCCAACTTAACTCACCATGCTCACAGGGAAAGCAAATATTGTGGTCAATGTTGAATTAATATGAAAAAAAATTGATAGCTTCGAAAAACTAAATATAAATTTTGGCCCCCTCCCCCTAGGCCTAGGTTATTTATGGCCAGGCCTTATGTCAAAATTATAAAGGAAAACATATATTAGTTTTTCTGATAAAAAATTACCATAGCCCTAACCCTTACCCTTGATTTTCTGACATCAATGGCTCAAAGGTGGTGTGAATCCATGATTTTTTAGGGGCACACAAATCGTCCAAGTAGTGAATAGACTAACTTTTATGTATGTGCCTGTCCCAGGTCAGGAGCCTGTAATTCAGTGGTTGTCGTTTGTTGCTGAATTACATATTTGTTTTTAGTTCATTTATTTGTACATTAATTAGGCTGATAGTTATCTCGTTTGAATTGTTTTACATTTGTCATTTTGAGGCCTTTTAGAGCCGACTATGCGGTATGGGCTTTGCTTATTGTTGAAGGCCGTACTGTAACCTATAGCTGTAAATTTATGTGTCATTTGGTCTCTTGTGAAGTGTCTCATTGGCAATTACACCATATTTTCTTTTTTATATAAACGAGACTTTAGTGCACAAAATTCAACCGTGCTTTTTAAAGCCACACAACTTTTCTCTAATCTGCACAGAAAAATTTCCCATCAGCATTTATATTGACAGAATAAAAGGGGGTGGGTGATCTGGGTACACTGGGAGATTCGGGTATCCTGACGCGATACGTTTCTTAGCATAAATTTACAAACTGTATCCCTCCCCACAGACTCCACCCCTTAGGGAGCAACCATTTTACTTCAAAGAGGGGTTTATATATATGGCTTTTGGTCTGAATTATATTTTTTTCCAGATTTAACAGGTTGGGGAAAGCCCATTAAATGGGGAACAGTTCCCCACATGAGTAACTAACTATCTCTCATTTGAGTTTAAGATGTTGACGCTATCAAATAAATTATTTTTTCAAAATTTAAAGCTATAAGGTTTGGGGAAAATCTGGATTCAGAATATTTCTTTTTTGTCATCTGCTTGACCAAATTGGGGATCAGGTTTTATTTAAGACCCCCCCCCCCCCCCCTTAAAGTTGAATGGTTGCTCCCCTATCCCCAAAGGAAGTAATGTTCCTTAATAAATGGATATTTCATGTAGTGTCAACTTGATTGACCTGTTTAAATTGTAAAATCTTCGCTATTTGTGCTTTGATTTCCATAACAATTTATAAAAATGTTGCTTGTGGTAGACATAACTAAATACACATCACAACAGTAATATCTTAGTATTTCTTAGGACATGAAAGCTTTATATCGTTTTGTAATTTACCCTTCTGTTCCCTTCGACGCCATTTTGAATTCTGTCATCACCACTTATTTTTTGGGAACACGAGGAATGAGTTCAGAACACAATTCCAATCTGTTTTATTCAACTTCCGGCGAGTCCTGAAGGTTCAGAGCATTCCAAACCTGCCAACCGATCGCACCCCTGAATTGCAGTTCAAATGGATTTTGGACGAGCTCACAAAACTTATATATTAGAGTACATATAGTGCTGATGTTCATCTTCAAATTGTGGTAGATTCATTCCATAGTTAATAAAATGTATGTGTTGTTCTCGGCAAAATATGTTAGAATCCAAAAGAGGCTAAAAAAACATCTTGTGATAAACATATCAAAATTATTAATATTTTTGTTAACAATGGACTATGGTATTGTAAAACTAAATCGTCAATCCACATTTTCACTTAGACTTTTTCTTTCATGTTAATTTAATAACTACTTATTAAAACAGTTTGTTACTTCCAATTGAAAATATATAAGGAAAATGTATATAGCCACCATCGCTTGTCCATAGAACCTGTAAAACTGTCATTACTCTAACCTCAGAAACCAAATCACTTAAATAAATAAGACATGTTGTTTTTATTAATTTGATAAAATAAATAGATGTTAAATCAGTTCAAACCATACACAGGTTCTGCATATTGTAAAATTATTAATATAAAACTGAAAAGCATAAAATAATTAATATAGACATGTTTATAATATATTTTAAGATATACCGTAAGATAAAGGCATATAAAGAAATAATCTTAACAAATTTTATTGTATAATGAAAACTTAATCCAGTGTCGAAACCAGAACTTTTCATAAAGGGGGGGGGGGGGGGGGGGGGGGGTGACTTACCTCAGAGGAGGCCCGCTCCAAACATGAATCAGTGATTCCCTATATAATCAACCTAATGCGCTTCTGATGAACTTTTGAAACTGAAGATCCTTGTTTGCTTCATAGTCAACATTTAGAGAAAAAAATATGTGTTTTGTAGAGAAACAGATTGTTTCAATATTTTAGATCTTGGACTTAAATACATTATATGATCATATCGTTTTAACAAATCATTTTATTTGGAACATTTCTTTGCTTATCTGTCAATGATTGTCCACAGCCGTAACATTTTCTTATTATAATGTTGTTTATTTAAATCAGGTCTTTGAACTTCAGTGTATTGTCTATACTAATTCAACTCTAATGACTGTTAGTTAGGGGTCATCCATAATTGTCAACCATTTCCCAAAGTGTACGTTTTGTACAAAGTGTACAAAACGTACACTTGGGGGGAGGGGGTTAAAAAATCAACATTTTTACCGTACGCTTTTTTTTCCAGAATTTATTTCGTTTCCGTAGGGAAGGGCGATGTATAAAATCGAGAATTGGCTTGGGTGTGTTTCTCTTCTTATTTCTTCTTTATTATATTCACTTGATGATATTTATGTCGATATCATATTTCTCCTCAATCCGGATTGAACAAATAAAAGATCAAATCATATGAAAACTAAATCTTTCAAAAATGTAAACTTGTAATTTTTTTTAAACAAAAAGTTTGTAAGCATTTCTCAGTACCCCCGATTGTCAATTTAACCTGCTTTATTATAGATCGTTATCGTTTCACTCTGTTTAATAAACAAAACTGATGGGAACACTAAATTCTTTGAATGTTTTGATTTTGACAAGACACCATTTTGTGAAAAGATTTTAAACTGGTCCTTCGATTAATTTCCTTGTAATGTATTCCAAAACAGTAAACCAGTAAACAGGAAGTAAACTTATTTTTCTTAGTATCAGCCTCCTTTAATTAGGGGCACCTCCATATGAAGTTTAACCTTAACCTTAAAAATGATCTAATATTTGACACGTTACAGTATATCTACACAAACGATAATAGTGCCATGAGTGGCATATTTACAGGGACTTTTTAAATAGAAATACAGGCGGGAAATTAAAAAACTTAAAATGTTTCAAAACATTACACTTTTATTGATTGCTGTTTTAAGCTCTGAATCCATCAACAACTGTCAGTCCATACTTTACCAATGCAATATAACCATGCATTTCCCTTTCTTTGATTCTTAGCATAGTTTATGTGCCCTTTTTTTAATCTTTTGCATGCACTAGGTGCCCTTTTTCATTGGAGTTCCCACTGTGTGAAAGGGGAAACACTAATCTTTGAACTCTTTATTCTAACAAAACACGAGCATCACAGATAGATGTCATCAAATAAAACAGTCAGATGTGTTTTAGTTTATTTTCAATGCAAATTTCTATATTAAACTAAAATATAATAAACAGGATCTTCTTTTTATTAAGAATGGTTGATTGCTCTCTTGAAATCTGAAAATGGTTGATGTACACTTTTTGAGGGAGGGTGGGGGGTCTGAAAAAGTGTACGTTTTGTACACTTTGGAAAATGGTTGACAATTATGGATGACCCCTTAGCAGAGCCCTTCCTTTTTTTAGTGTTGCACTTGATGCCTTTGTCCTCTCTTGTTTTAGACAAACCAAGTTAGATATTTTCGTAACCATCTTCTTTTTTAGTTTATATTTTGCTAAGAAGTCCCTCAGGCCGCCACGACTTTGGGCCAAAGCAAGTATGTGCTCACAAATGGAATATGCATTAAATCTGAAACTCACTTTTTTACATTTGATATTCCAACTGTTGATATTAATTGCCACCTCCTTAGTTTTCTCCGATTTATTTCATTATTGTTATGTCTGTACAACCAGGGCATCGGATTATTTAGCCTTTTTCTTTGTTGAAATTTGTGAGGCAAAATCAGGGATGCATGTGGCCAAAATAGTGAGAATACAAACTGATAAAACTATAAAATTACATAAAAACCTTATGACACAGCTGTACACAAGGGAGACACTCAAATTAGTGAGATTTATTTGGTTATTACTGTTGTGTTTTTTTTTTTCAAATAAAGTGCATGCTAAATATTTCAAAAATATCTGACAGGAACCAAAAGAATTGTAATAAGAACATAGAAATGTATATCAAGAAATCTACATATTTCATATTTAAAGAGAACATTTATTTGGTGTTTTATTCTGCAATTACCCTCTGTGACCAATTACCAGTTTCCCTCCAACCAGAATGTCAGTAAGCAAAAAACTGTCAATACAATACACCATCTAAAATATTTTGAAAAAAAATTGGTATGAATTTAAAAATGTATCTGAATACAATTTCAAACTTACAGGTGCGCCTCCGCACTATGGCGATCCCCGGGAGCCCCTCTAATGTGGAGAATGAGGGGAACCTCTTGCCTCCCCTTGCACAGGTTCAGGACCCACCTTAGGGTGCTAACTTGCATTTGAAGAGGTGGGTCCCGCTGGCTTTGGTCCAACCCAACTTCTCCAATGGCCCTTACGCCAGGCAACCCCACCAGCTGTGTTCCATCTTGCCAAATGAGCTATCGTCCAGCTGCTGGGCCCTTTTGTGGTGAACTATTGCCGTGACCCAGGGTGATCCTCTAGGAGGTTCCTGCAATGCCCATGCAGAGGGCCATGTCCCTGGGTCACATAAGACCATAACCCCTCCTACTAGGTCCACTGGGTATCTTGGGGGGGGGGGGGGGGGGGAAGGCGCATCTCGATGAACCGTTGCCAGTCCATCCTTCCGTGCATCCTCTATTGCCTGCAACCCTGGCCCAAATGGAAGTGGGAGTCGAATGTGGGTGGTGTGGGGCCTCTAACTGCACTCTCCACAAATATGTTTTTCCCTGGAGGGGAGTCGGAGGGGGACCTCAAAGGATCTATTCCCCCCTCTGCCTGTCCTATCTGGCCTGCTTGGGACCCTGAGGCTGCCCTGGGTCCTTGCAACCTAAACATACCCCTGAATGCCTCTGCCCGATCTCCGAACTCTCCCATTATGGCTGCCTGGACCCTCCATTCAATAAGGGCTCCAGGAGAGTTGACCGCCGCTGTTGAAAAGTATGGGGGAACTGGTCGTCCCCCTTCCAGGCATACTTCCTCCATTTGGTCCTGGACTGCCTGCCCAATGATGTGGGGCCGGGTTATCGCCAGCATATTAACATGGGTCACCAAATCTTCTAGGTCTCCACCCACTAGCATCCAGGCCTGTGCCTGTAGTGCTGCTACCCTGATTGGGGCGAGGGAAGCCCTTGATTGATCTGGTGGTTCTCCAAATACTTCAGCCACATGTTCAAGCATCACATGTGGCTGAATATGCAATGCCCTTATGGGGCAACCCTGGATGGGGCACTGCTGTAGGGTGGGGAGGTCGCTCTCCCTTGGCGGTGTAGGTCCTTGGGGTGTTACAGATGATTGAACTGGTACCAAATAGTGGTGTTTACATTCCCCTGGCTGTCAAACCCCTCATATTTGAAGGGAGTCGCTCAAGGTCTACCTTAGCAGCCAAACTGACAAGAACATTGTATACAACTCAGGAATTAAAGTCGGTCAGAAAAGCTTCAGATTTAAAAAATGCAGACACCATTATACCAATCATAATAGGAATGATATAGTATTTAATAATGTTGTCTGTTAATGTATAACATTTAAACTAACAGTATTGAAGCCTAATTTTTGTAAATAGATATAGGAAATTGTGGTATGAGTGCCAATGAGACAACTCTCCATCTGGTTCACAATTATAATAGTAAACTTATATAGGTCAAGGTACGTCACACACTTCAACACAGAGCCATAGCTCACCCAGAACAGCAAGTTCATTATACTATGGGATTAATTTATGATATTATTGAAAAAAATCTTTTTTGGTTGAAGTTAAAATCTTTAAGCTATGTCTAAATGATTATCTCTACTTCCAGCTTGCTGTCTGAGGTACTCAGGCGCAACATTGGCAAAGATTGACAAGAAAATCCTAACGAAAAGTATAAGTAATGTCGTCACTCATGAAAATAAGTAAGCAGTCCTTCTTTATAATTTAATTTTAAATCCCATTTTAAGCCTGCGAAAATCATGAAAAAATGTTGACATCATTGTCACAAGACAAAATTATGCCTCAGTCCTTCTTTATAATTTAATTTTAAATCCCATTTTAAGCCTGCGAAAATCATGAAAAAATGTTGACATCATTGTCACAAGACAAAATTATGCCTATGAGCTGATAGACAATATATGGTCAACAAATCAGAAGACGTGTTACTGTCAAAGTGTTGATCCGTTGTATATAGTAGACTGGTGGTATCAAAAACAATTATCTGAGAGCTCAATAGCTATCAAAGGTAACAGGATTATAATTTAGTACGCCAGACGCGCGTTTCGTCTTTATATAAGACTCATTAGTGACGGTCATATTAACATATTTATAAAGCCAAACAGGTACAAAATTGAAGAGCATTGAGGATCCAAAAATCTGATCTCAAATTAGAAATAAAAAAAGATGCTCATGTCTGGCTGCAGGCTTTTGATTTGTTTAGCATGTCTAGATTCTCACAAACAATTATTTTGAGTCATTACTTTCTCTAAATAGAGATTATAATCAGATGATGGCGAAAAGAAGAGAAAAATAAGAACAAGACAAATCAGCCAATACAAGTACTGTAAATGAAATGGGAGAAGAAATCGGAAATACAATTTAAAGAAACGGATAACATTTACTATATATATATATATACACTTTTATTTATATACAGTTCAAATGTTGTACCTTAATCATGGTATTAATATACATTCATAATAATATGTTAATTGTTACATGTCAACCATCATGGTGCTTTTGTCTTTTTTATATATCCAATGCAACTAGAGGATATGAGTAAATATTCCTTTTATCACACAAAAACAGTTCATGCACAGCAAAGGAGCAGTACTTTTATTATTGTTCTTCATCTCAAATTTACAGTAAGCCTACAGGAAGGAGCTATAAAGACTACACTTGAAGAAAAAGTTTTAATATAGAAGTTTTGAAAATATCAGCAATTTGTCCAGAAAAATTTCAGAATTTATCCTGAACCATTACTAAAATATGAAGTTGAAATTTCACTGAACATTTGCTGAAAACTTTCTGGAAAGTGCCAAATTCAGCCATTTTTTAAGAAAACTGTCTTTTAAGAGGTTCTTAAAATACCAGCAATTGGTTCAGAATAAATGCTGAACAGTTACTGAAAACATGTTGAAATTTGCTGAACATTTGCTTGAAACTATCTGAAACATGCCAATTAAAGAGGTTTTGAAAATTTCAGCAATTTGTTCTGAATAATTCAGAAAAATATTTGTATGAGGGCAATGTTCATACAATTTCATACAGTTAGGCCAAAAAAAAAAGAAGTCTGTTTCCTGTTCCCGACCCACCCTAACTCAAACCCCCTGACCCTAGATCTTTTTATTCAAATCCGGAAAAAAATTCGTTTTCAGTCCGATCCAGATCCGTATCTTAATATGTCCAAACAATAAATTGCTGCTCCCAGCACAAATGTGCTACAATTAAGGTTAAAAAAATGTCGGCACTGAGAGGATCAATCAATTAAAGCTTCTTTAAAGGGATTAAATCATTTTGGGGTACAGGACCCTAACCAAACATGACATTTAACCGTCTGAAAATCTGACAGGAAAAGCAAAAATTAGAAATGAGAGTGCACGAGGAAGACAAATAACCCCTTGGGTTTTAACTGCTTTAAAAGATTATGAATCGGTTGATAACGGTGATCTATTGGAAGCTTAAGAGATCCAAAGTTGAAGGTCTACAGTTACAGAAGACAACATTTATCATATTTTGATAGAAATTGCACTGAAAGACTCCAGGAAGTGAACCAGCCAGTTGAACTTGCAACACAACCTTGAGAAAAAGGTACATTAAGATAAGATCAAACTTTTAAAAGAGGGACGAAAGATACATTTCATTAAGTTGCTCTAAAGTGCAGTAAATGTGTTAAAGCTCGACATATGCATTAGCTAACTTCATAAAATGTTTATATCTTGGTAAATTAGAAGGAGCAATAGGTTAACTATATTTGGTGAGTGGAAATATATTATGATTTATATGTCAGTTGCGCAGGTTTTATTTGACCTTGACCTCATTTTAACGGTTCATTACTAAGTGTTTAGAATTTATGTGTTGGTCTGGTTTTCTTTAACTATAAGCAAAAGGTCAACTATATGTGTTGTATGGAAGGATTGTTAGCTGTACATGTCTGCCTGGCATGGTTCATCTGACATTGACTTCATTTTCATTGGTCAATATTTATTTTTCTTGGTTAATGATAAGTTTATGAACCAGTAGAAATAAAGCTTTATATTTACAATGTATGACTATCAACATAATATCAATAATAATTAAAGAATGCGAGACATTTCAGCGTATGCACTCTTTTTTATTTTATTTATTTATTTTTTTTTTTGGGGGGGGGGGGTGCATTCATGTTGTTATGACACCTCTCCTTCCAATTGTTGATTTATGCAATCATGTTGAAGTTAATACTTTATGAATATGTATATTTTCAGCACCATCTGTATCTGTGACAAAAGGCTAAAAAAGGAAACTGGAAACAAGTAAAAAACCAAAACCAAGTCGCCCTCCAAAGACAAAAGCAATCAAAATACTGGAAAAGGCGGTTGTTGAAAAGAAACCAGCAAAGACTAACGAGTTAAAAAATAATGCTATGATTGAGCATGCCAAGAAGATGCAATTTGCTTCGGTAATTATTATACAAACAATATATGTTCCATAATAAATTTAAAAAATAAGAGATGTCATATTATTTGGCAAAGGACATTTTTTAGCGCAATAATAGGACATTTTAGCGAAAAATATCTAGTCTTTTTAGTCTTGTTTTAATAAAGTTAGCGTGGGAAAACTAAAAGACGACGACGCCGCAAACGTCATACCATTATACGTCGAAAAAATTCCAAAATGTTATGCCAAATACGGCTATACGGTAATCTACTCCTCGGGTAAGAAAATCCTTAGTTTTTCGAAAAATTCAAAGGTTTGTAAACAGAAAATTTATAAAAATGACCACAAGAAAGTCTTATCCACGGTGGAATACTATAAATTGACAAATGATTGGTGAATTAATAATACCAATGATAGTTTAAATAGAACCAAATATTTGTATTTTTAGACACTTGTGAAGTTATTTGACAACCAAATGACATTTTAACAAGAACAGTTTGGCAAACAAAATGCCTTTTAATGTTAAAAAATTTGAAGAAAAAAAAAAGAAATGAAAAGCGAACTAAAAGTAAAAATAAGATTCACGTGCCTGCACATATAACGGTATTTCATGTCTAATCGTTGTTTTATTTAATGTCACTTGGGATATACTAGTAGCCTTAAACAATCACAAGTCAATTGAGAAGATAACTTTTATTGACTAAACAGGTATTAGTTTTAAATTTTATAAAGAAATGCAAGATAAAGGTTAAATTTAGTAATATTTGTTTTTAAATATTTGCCCTTAAAACCCTATTTTGTTTTGGCTTTTGTCTTAATCTTTAATTTATAAATAATGGACATTCTGTATATTTACATGTATTACTTGATAAAATTGAAATGGGGAATGTATCAAAGAGGCAACAACCCGACCATAGAAAAAACCACAGCAGAAGGTCACCAACAGGTCTTCAATGTAACGAGAAATTCCCGCACTCGGAGGCGTCCTTAATATTTTCAGGCCTACAAAAAAAAAATCCTTTCATATTCCTTTGTAAATTTTTTGTAGGGCTTCCCAGAATGTGTGTCGTGTCTTATTTACTAATTGTGTGTGCATTGTATTTAATTTTGTATTTAAAGGAAATCGGCGGGATTGGGATGAGATTGCTAAATGTGGGCATTGGATGATTAACACAGATAAATTGCATGTACGCCTCACGAAAGCTGTAATGTTTAAAGCTATAATTAGTCAATTTGTTCATTTTTTCATTAGTACTTTGGTGCAAACCGACTCAGCATCTTGAAGATATAGCAAACACTTTGGTAATCTTTTACGGTTGCGGAGGAGTAGTGAACACAAGAAAAAACAGTGTTCGGGGAAATAATTCTTAGACCGTCAAGTGTACGGTTTGACAGGGTCAGCTTCAAAAGCGCAATGACTGTTTGATATATCATACGCAAAAAATCAAAGCGACATCTTGCGAAACCACTATATTCCGCGAGAACAAAATGTGGCGGAAGATAAACAAAATCTCAGACGAAAACCAATATGTCTATTCACGGAAAAGTGGAAAAATCTAAATATATATATGTATCGCTAGTTAATAAAATCAACGGTACCAATACAAGAGCAGAAACTTAACAAGAGATTTAAATTCGTTACCACTTAAAATTGTATGTGATTCAAGATTCCGAATTATAAAACCGGTTCTTTGATTTGGAAAAACGACGGCATTGTAGTTGTTGAAAATCTATCTTTTGTTCACATACACTTGAAATAGGAGCAAGTTGATTAATCAGATGTGTCATTGAAATTCTATGAAAACCACTGTTCATATTCGTTTATTGTTTGCACATGGTCAGCCTGTTAGTTGTATAGATATGTCAATTGTTAACTAGCACTTGTTAGTTGAATTCCTCTTTTTCATGTAACCTTGTGATTATTCAATGCCATCAATGGTAATTTTATTGAAAACCCAAACTTTTCGCCTTGTACTCTCATGTTAGGTTATGCGGTGCGCGATACATATATAATTATTGCATACTATGTTCGCAATAATATCCTTAAAACAAATTTATAAATTTAGATATTGGTTTAAGGTTCATGTGGACCTAATGGCTAAAATGGCCGTAGTTTCACCTCAAAATTTTCTCTGAGTACAGGCAAACCTGTGCATCTGGTAAAGTTATAAGGCATAGCATGCCCTAGATAAATAGAATTTAAATGCATTGTAAGATTTCGAAAATTCATAACATAACTGGATTTTGCAGTACACTTTTTTTCGTCTCTGCAGAAGATGATAAAATTATCAAACGGTTGAGTTTACCTTGATATGGTCCACTAAGGTACACAGTTTAAATAACCAATTATTGTCAGGTATCTATTGTCCAGCTTGTGTCCATGTCAATTAAAAAAGCTCACTCCATTTTTTACCTGTGTAGAAGTTCTCAAACCTGTTTATTTTTGGCACCTTCTGGAAGAATGAAAAAAAGTGCACGGCAAAATCCGGGTAGGTTTCTATTTTTCTAAAACATAAAGCATACTTAAAATTCATTACTCTAGGGCATGCTATTCCTGAAATTACAGATGCGCAGGTTTGTCTGTACTCCAGAGTAAATTTTGAGGTGAAAAATACAGCCATTTTAGCCATAGGGTCCACATGAACCTTAAACAAATGTAGATCTGGACCTATTCAAGAAGGTCTGCTCGACTTGGGTGGCTTTATAGCACGCACGAGGTGTTTTGAATTTTATAAAAAAAATGTTGGACTTTTTGTAAACAATTAACGTTAGCTGTTCATAGAAGGTAAGAAAACCCTGTATTAAACTATGGAATTTCTACAAAAACTTTGGGTTTATTTATCTCCAATTATTATTTCTACATAATGCAATTAATTTATAAATATTAATACTTTGCGCAAATTTTCCCTGTGATATATGTACTTAATGGTATATATCTATTATTCATTATCTTGGCTGTTATATTATTTATTATTTTATATTATTGCAGTATGGGAATATCGTAATTATCAGGCCACATAAATTATCATTAACTTTAAGGATTATGTACCCTTGTGTTGATTCAATGCTAAACATATGGTTTCATTGAAAATCCACATCTCTTATCCTTCTACTCTCATATATGGCAATTTGATGACTGATAGGTATAGGATTATTGCATTCATGTTCAATAGATATAGAAATATGTGTTACTAGTGCCAATAAACAACCCTCCACCCAAGTAACAATTTATAACAGTAAACCATTGAAGGTCAATGTTGACACTGCTGACACCACATTAGGGCCTCATTTTCTGTTTTATTAGAAAATGCAACTATCTTAACTTGTGTCTTTTGAAAAACTTACAATACTTTGTCAACTTCAGTTTCATTTCTAAAATAAATCTGAAATTGACATACTATTTTGATAATTTGTAGGAACCAAACATTGGGATAGTACAACGTCAATATGCATGACTTTCGAGCAAAACAATTTGCCTCCATTTTATGATAAGAACTAAAAATACTAAATGACATTAAAAGTAAACTTACAATGTAGGTCAGTTCCCCGTCGTTAACGGTACATCTGCTGGTAATGCTCATTATCTCTTGGGTTACACTAAACATCCCAACGTCCTCTGTATATATGGACAGTTTTTAACTGAAAAAAGTAAGACTTCTGGCATGTGTTCTTTTTGTCTGTACTTTAAGCTCTTGCCAGTAAGGCATTAATACTTTTTTTAGGAGATGGTTAGATGTTGCTTAATGTCACTTTGGGAGCTAACTTCACGGACATGTCATTAATCTACATTGGATAAAGCTTACCAGTATTGAAGTTGATCCAAAGAGTGGCCCAGCATCGTACATTTGAGGGTCACATTTTATCATTGTAATATTGACATCATACCAAGTTATCAGTTGTAATTTTTATTCTTGTGCTATCTAGAGGGTTTGATTGTGAAACAGTTTATTTGAGGTGGACATAAGTTGTGGCTTTATAGTACACCAGGATTTTATTGTAGATTAACGTGTCAAAGTTTCTCGTATGTTTCTGTTAGTTTGTCCGAGTCTCTTTCCTTTATTACACCGATAAACGAGGAGTCGGCCCTTTCATAAAACGAAGTTAAGCGGACAATTTCCCCTGACATCTCGTCGATATCTTGGTCTACACTTTTTGTTATGTCTTTGTAAAGTTAATGCAAGGAACCAAAGACGTTAAATCCGATGCCTCGTGTAAAGAGAGTGCCACACCTTGCACCTATTGTGAGGCCTGTTGCAAGGCAAACATTCTGCCCCTATCCAGAGTATACTCATTTTCCAGCGGCAGTCAAAATTTGCCTGACAATCGTCTCCATTGGCATCTATAAGGACAAGACCTACCTATTGTTTACTTGTTCTAGTCCTGAACATGCATGCAATATTTGCCACTGGAAGTAGCAACTAATAATTAACCACCCAATCTAAACACGCAGCGATCCTACAATAGTGAGTCTTATACAGGGAACGGAGACGGTCGGGGTCAATAATGTTGTGCTGCTTAATTTAAAAAAATGCCTATCTTAAATCAGATATTGCCAAACAAAAATCTGATAAATAATGTTTAGTTTGATAATCTTAAAATCAACAAATTATTCTGAAACTAGTTATGCAGTCTCCAAGCTGCTTCTTTCTACTAGAAATCAGTTTGCAATTGAAAATAATTATTTTGAATGAGTTACTTTAGATAATGCATTGATGTATTGTTTGTAACTGATGCCTGCTTTGAATTCGGCAAGCTTACTGGCATTATGATCTTTTCGTTCTCCTTTTTTTTTAACATTACTGATTTTGCTAATTTGATTTATATTTATTTTAAGACCTCGGCGATTCCATTGCTTGATATTAGTCATTGTTTGAAAATAGAAGGGCGAATCGAGTTTGCCAGCATTCTAATTTCGATCACCCTGAAATTGTAATCTTTAGGGTGTCGGAACATGTTCGATTTCGTCGGTAATTGTTGAAAATCTGTTGTGTGAGGAGAGTCGTCGATCTGCAGGACCACACGCTGCTGGTTTTACTCCGCCTCGAATCAGAAGACCTTTGAGAGGATGTATTTAGTGGCTTCTTTTGGACATCCTTCTTTTCTGGGGAACGAAGAGGAGAATGGGCTCTAGTACACCTTTTACTGGATGAAGAAGATAACTTCTTGGATGCAGATGAAGGAATACCATTTAAGGTTGAAGAATCGTCTATGTCACTGGAAAGATCCCAGAAATATCCACCGCGAAACTGTCTGATTTAACTGTTTCTTTTTTATTTGATTTCTTTTTTTTTCAACGGAAGTTGAAGAGCATTGAGATCCAAAACAATTAATTTAGAAGAATTTCCTCCTTCATTTGGTAGAGGTCCAGTTATATCCCATCAGTGTCTACCATAGAATTTTTTTTTTTTTAATGTCATGTGTCGACATTTATACAAGTGGTCAATAAGTATAACAAAACAGAAGATACACACAATTTTGTATTGTTTTACCTCTTGTTGCCTCTGTATCTAATATTTAATAACCTTTATAATCTGTTAATACAACATCATCGATGTCTTCTTGTTCCTCGCATACTGTTGTACCAGTTTCCGGAACTTCGAGATGTCGTTTGTCTTCAGTGACTATCCCCGTGCTTTCCAAATAGGCGAGTGATATGAGAGCCAAATTTACATTTTTAATGCACCTACCTAACACACGGCTAAATTATATATCAATGGGAAGCTAAGAATGTGTACTTTCAAAATATCCCGGTCGTCAAAAGAAATTATGGTGCATTTTTTTTTAATCGAGGTCAAAGGTCATGGGTGCAATTTCAATTCAAGGATACTCCCAGTAGACAAATCGAGTCAAAAAAAATACAAAAACGAAACAATTCTATAAAAATGCTGTATTACTGCTGGGAAAATATATTTCTATGATCGTATTTATTAATTTTGGTTGATTTTAACGGTAACGCATGTTACGTAACGTTTTCTCTCGCAGTCTATTATAGCTGGGTCCGTTTCTTTAAATCTGTCCGTCTTCATCTCTTGGTCGTTAAAATGATGTTGAAGAAGAAAATTACGGACGCGGTTTAATAAATCAGCCAAATTGTATTTATAATATATTTTACCGCATCTTGATATATAAACTGTCGATAGGAAAAAATGATATAGTACCCAGAGCCGTGGCTATGAAAGTATCCAATAAGGATGTTTTTAGAACTTGTTTTGTATATAGATTTGATCGTTGGTTTTCCCGTTTGAATAGTTTTACACTAGAAACTTTGAGGCCCTGTCTAGCTTGTTGTTCGGTGTAAGCCAAGGCTTCGTGTTGAAGGCCGTACATTGACCTATAATGGGTTACTTTTTTAAAATTGTTATTTGGATAGAGCGTTGTCTGATTGGCACTCGCACCACATCTTCCTATATCTATTTGGATAAAAATTGATTATGGGATAATGATAATAAGATGAATTGAAAATGATGTAATACTGTCAGGTGAACATGTCTGTTAAATATTTCATTTACAAATTAAGATTATTCATATATTGATAATCTCTGGATTAAAAATTGTTTATGGAAAAATAATAATAAGATATATTGATTTGTATACTTTTCAATAATTAAAAATTGACATGCAATAAAAATATTGATTGGCAGCAAGTAAAATGCCAAGCACAGATATACTTAACTCTTGCTTACTCTGACTTTCAGATTCATATTATCAGCATTAGTGAAAGTCTGTCTATATCTGTGCCTGGCATTTTAACAAATATATCAACCTCTTGTGATTTTCAATAATTACACTATTGATTAGGTGTTCCCATATATCCACCGTCCCCAAATCTATGGAAGTAATATTAATTAATTGATTAATGTCCCTCTGGTATACTAGTATATATTTATGCATTGAGGGATAGTTGGTGTTGGATACCCATTGTTACGATTAAATTGTACAATGTTTTGGTTGACGAAGGAAATTGTGTTATTTAATTCCTCCTGTATTTGGGGATAACTATTTTTAAATTGCAGGTAGGAAGTTTTTCTTTGGTTAAGTCTGATTTCATTCCAAGATTGTAGACTCATTGTTGGCACTGTGCAGTAAATTTGGACGCAGTTTTTGTGTGCCAACAAATCTTTACCAGACTGCATTTGAAAGTGATAATCAAACAGTACACTTGGAGAGGAATGGTATATAACCTCTTCATATGTACTGCTTGTATCAGAAGTTAATTTTGTTGTAAAATTGCATACATCCCAAACAAATATATAGAAGGTTTTTGTTTTACCAGACTAAGGTATATGTTGGCTGACCAGGTCTGTTATCTGTCCAATTGTTTTTCCTGCAAAGTATCTGGACACAGCAATAGGTATTTGTTCCTTCAACTGTCTGGCCCGACTTTCACCATATCAAATGTAGACATTCTAAATAATAAAAAAATAAAGATTTTTAACAATTTCATATAGTAATTGGCCAGGTAAGCCTGTTTTTTTCTCTGTTTTTACAAGTTTTAAACTATTTCTACTTCTTTAATATTTGGTTTGCTATAGCTATTACATGTATCTTCTGATTTTTTTTTTTTTAAAGAAAGTAGCTTTGTATTGATGTAACCATATTGGATTACTTGGTTCATGGTTATCTTCACAACAGCTTATTTGATGATAAAACCAACCCTCAACATTATCTTGGTTACATCTTTTGGAATAATGTATGGTTTTGTTGGATATTTCACTTGAAATTGTTGTGAAGGTACATAGTATACTAGGTCTATGATAGAGGACAGTGTTCGGTGAACATATTCCATGGTTTGCCAAACAGTATTATGCTTTTGTATTTCTGAAGGGAATATTAATTCATGTTCCAATTCTGTAGACCATTGAAAAAAAACCATTTATTTGTACAAGTTCAGTTATTAAGGGGTCACTTTCTTCTTTCACTAGCTCTTCGGTATTTAGAATTTAAATATTTTAGAAGAGACTTTTATATATTTTTTAGGCTTTAGTTACCTCATTTTCAATTGGCAACAGCATTACTTAATGTGTGTACAGCTCGGTTAACTCTCATTTTTGAAAAGTTGTTGGGGTTAATGGCATCTGCATTTAACTTTGTAATTTGTAAAACTCTTTTACATTCCCTTTTAAATAATGATAAAAAAAAAAAAGGTTCCCAAATGAATTCTTTGCCTTCTGGTTTTACTGTTCTTTTGTGGCATTATGTATGACCACTTGAATGAATATTATTACGCAAAAGATGTAGTGGATCAGACATGAAAACATAGGTCCCCCATTCACAGGATTTATGCACAAATGTTGAGCTTGTGGATAACCTGGAAATGATTCGGTACAATATTTTAAGAAATTTCTATTTTAAGAAGCTTCATCACAGAATGACAATAAAATTATGAATCAAATCCCTTCCCAGAAGGCATTACATCTAAGTATGCACAGGGGTAAGAATAGTCTGAAAATAAGCTCTTGAAGAAAACCTGTATGATATAGGTTGCTATTTCATCCCCCTCTGCAGTTTCAAAATCTGTAAAACCATGCAATTTTTTTGTTTCGGCAGACCAGACTAAACCTTCTTTAATTTTCAAAAATCAGCATTCCAATTTTATATTCTAGATGTTTTCCAGTTTCCTCGCATTCTTCTTACACCTTAATAGCTCGGGCTTGGCATGCAGCTTATAACCTCGTTTGATTAAAAATCCGCGAAGTTTCTGTAACGGCTGGCTGACAGCCTCCTCAGAGGGACAAATCCACTTTACGCTGAAAGCTTGACTGTATGGGATACTTGTTGAACAGTGTTTGGAATGACATCTTTTGGGAGAAAGTTATTGATGTATATCTGTAAGTTTACAGTAGACGTCTGTTGATATGACACCGTCCTTTATAGATGTAGTTGTGTCTTAAGAAAGATATCTTAGAGTCGGATATTTCATGTGTAAATCTAATTGTCTGGTGGGCGTATCAAAGTATTCTTTAATTCTGAGGGTTCTGGCAAAGTTATTGATCTCCAGTTTCATATTATCTATGTTACTTAGAGTAGGGCAAAAATTCCAACCCTTAGATAATAATTTAGATTTATCCTCAGTTAAAGAGACTGGTGATTGTACTTCGAAATCTACGGTTGCGAGGCTTGATTTTTAAAATGGTCTTGCCAACAATATATCGTTACAAAATTTCAACAATTCTTAAAAATGTCGAGTATTTTAAATGTCAGCACAGTCTCGGTGATCTGTAAGTGCTATCCCGTGGCAACCGTAGAACACGATGCACTAAAGAATTTTTCTTTTTATTGCTTCTCGTCCTTGGCAACTTATTATCATTTAGGAGATATTTGTCAATTTCTTCTTAAATCGGCCAATTCTTATTTTTTGGATCCAATTTAACAGGAACACCTTTGAATGATAAATGTATTGGATGTATTCTTTTCAATATTCAACTAAACTTTTTAAATTATTACTAACGCAGTTCAGATTTTTATTCAATAATGTCCCTGTCGGAACAGCATATTTTTTACTGGATTGTACTTGTGTATATAGACCACTGATTGCGCTACTTATGTCTTCTAGGTGTTTTGTTTTCTCTAATAATGATGTGACGTTGTCATCAATTTCCCGTTGATACATATATATGTCCTATGTGCTGAACAAAACCACGTTTCCTTTTTATGATTAATAACTTCGGGCCAGTGCCAATGCCTTCCATTTCTACAGAAAACTCACTTGCATCTCATAAGGGTCTTTATCGGCAATCCCTTAAGTTTATCACTGCTTTTTAATAATTTAAAATTGTAAGTTAGTCTAGCGTACTAAATTATAATCCTGGTACCTTTGATAACTAATTACACCACTGGGTCGATGACACTGCTTTTGGACGTTTCGTTCCCGATGGTATCACTAGCACAGTAGTCAACACTTCGGTGAATATCACAAATGTGGTCATGTTTATAAATTTTATGTTTACAAAACTTTGAATTTTTCGAAAAACTAATGATTGTTTTATATCAGACATAGATTACCTTAGCCGTATTTGGTACAACTTTTTGGAACTATTTATCAAGGTATCTGGCTTTGGTGATTGTATCTAGGCCATCACGATAAATCTTCTTCATCTTGCCGTCTGCTGAATTGCTGATTTGTTTTGTTGACATGATGAACCACTCTATGACCGCTTCGCTCTACTTGCCCTACAAAATGGCGGTGCCGTGCTGCTTCATGGGTAATCAATCGATCGATGGGAGTACAATCTATACATATCCGATTTGCAACTTACTCCATAAAGACCAGGACATAATTTCAAGTTGACTTGGATATACGAGATGTAAGTATCTATATCACTAATGGAAAGCTGAATACTAAAATTTATGATAAAAGGGATGATTTTTCATTTCCTATCGTTAATTATCCGTTTTTAGATGGTGACGTTCCCTTGTCACCATCTTACGGTGTTTATATATCTCAACTTGTACGATTCGCTCGTGTATGTAACAATGTTTTAGATTTTAACTGGAGAAATTTATGTATTACTGAAAAATTATTACACCAGGGTTTTCGATATCACAAACTAGTCAAAACATTTACTAAATTTTATCATCGGTATAAAGACATTATTCGTAAATATAGCTCAACATGCAGACTTTTAATACGTTCAGGTATTTCACATCCACTTTTTTATGGTAATATTCTTTATAAAGCACAAAGGTGTCAGTATTCACCTCAGAAACTTACAAAACCTTTGAATAGACTTATTAAGAAGGGATATAATTACGATACTGTTGTCAAGTCATTAAAGATTGCATATTTTGGCGTTAATATTGAGTCACTGATAAGGTCTTTGCATCGGAACTAAACACATTTATTCTAAAAACAGTTGTTGGCATGACACGGGTTATGTTCTTCTCATATATGTTATGACGGTATGATACTAAACCCCTAACGGGAAGGATTGTGCCGGATGTTCATATGATGAAATCATAATCTTTCAGTCAGTTTAGTTGAAGTCTGGAGCTGGCATGTCAGATAACTGCTAGTAGTCTGTTGTTATTTATGTATTATTGTCATTTTGTTTATTTTCTTTGGTTACATCTTCTGACATCAGACTCGGATTTCTCTTGAACTGAATTTTAATGTGCGTATTGTTATGCGTTTACTTTACTACATTGGTTAGAGGTATAGGGGGAGGGTTGAGATCTCACAAACATGTTTAACCCCGCCGCATTTTTGCGCCTGTCCCAAGTCAGGAGCCTCTGGCCTTTGTTAGTCTTGTATTATTTTAATTTTAGTTTCTTGTGTACAATTTGGAAATTAGTATGGCGTTCATTATCACTGGACTAGTATATATTTGTTTAGGGGCCAGCTGAAGGACGCCTCCGGGTGCGGGAATTTCTCGCTACATTGAAGACCTGTTGGTGACCCTCTGCTGTTGTTTTTTATTTGGGCGGGTTGTTGTCTCTTTGACACATTCCCCATTTCCATTCTCAATTCTATTGGCTTAAATTTAATGATAGGACATTAATTTGTGATTTTCTATTTTAATAGTACTAGAACACACCCGTGACTGAATTAAAGTATATAACTATGCGTAATCTTTCTTTTAGCATTGCTATTGTCATCTGATAAAGTCATGCCGATTATAAGATGCACATTTTTCTCTACTTTCAAACTCTTTCTGAGTGAACCTATTGACCTGGAACTTATCAATTATTGGTAATATTAATTATTTGGAAAAAAAATGTCCTGGAATGGAGTCTTTTTTTTAATCAACAGCATTGTCCTATATTAGTTATAAGGCCTCAACAAAATAATGTTGTGTTTCCGATCACCCTCTTGAAATTTGGAATGGAACGGTGGGTTGGGATTTTTTTTTGCTTCATTGCTGTCTCGGTTTTGTTTAAAGGCATGGACACTTTGTTCATTGCTTAAGACCATTTGACAATTTTCAAGATTATTGTGCGAGTTTTTATCAGCCTTATCCTTTCATTTTAGTATTTTTGTATACCTAGAAAGACATTGATTACCCACTTTAAAAATCTCCCTGAGATAACTTTTAGTTTACCCCTTTCAAAAGTCTAAACCTAAAAAAAATTAGGGCAGCACTTCCCCTAGCTTTTTAAATCCAATTCCTCTATTTCAGGACCAAAAGTTTGGGATTGTCTGAGAAAAAAATTGAGAAAGATATGGGCCAGATTCATTTATGGGAACATGTCATGAACCAAACATCATCCCAAACCTACAGATAGACAAATATATTATATATACACTGTACCTGGTTGGACACTTTCTTTTGGCAAAGCATCTGTAGCTTTTCATCAGAATGTCTAAAGCGTTGAATGGCTGACCAGTTTCAGATGGATTAATATTAGGTTCATTTTGAAGAAGGGTCTGGCATGAAAATTTGACAAATTTAATTCCAAAAGATTGCATTATTCCAACAGTTCTATTATTGTCATCAATCTCGGTCCAGTCATTTTTGCCGGTGGCCGAGCACAAAATTTGTGTTGTGTATTTTATTTCATCGATGTTAGACATTGAATGAATTTCATTGCTAATGTCAAAAAAGGTGTTACTTTCTGTAAAATTTATAAATATTTTTTTCTCCGCGAAATGGTCACACTTTCCGCGTTGAACATTGAATATGACGCCTTGTGCTGTTCAAACACTGACAAACGAAAATAACTACTGCGCATGCTCCTGAGTACATTTCCAAAATCAACTCCGTTATGAGTTTAGAATCGCATTTCGACTATGATGAAATTGTTTCTCTCCCCTTTCGAATGCAGACGAGTTCATTTTAGCTCGTTATCCTATGAATTCACTTATAGGTACACGTTTCGTTTCGTCTTTAAACTTCCCTAATACTTTTTTGTTATGATTGCTGTGTAACATGTGAACTTCATCATACTCGCTGGTGTCAAACATGTCTTGATATTCCATCATATCGTCATACATGTCTTCGGTTTGAATGTGGTACAGGAAACTATCTGTGTCAGTGAAACAGAGTCGTATTTCCCCCAATACAACGTCTTCATATGTTTGTAATGAAAGTCATACATCAAGTGCTTGGACAGGTCGAGAATGATGAAGACAACGTAGACTGGTTGATTCATTCAAATATCTGTGCGCAGGTTTTCAACTACTACTAGATCCTCGTTAAAAACCGTACAAGATTTAAAAGATGGTCTCACCGTATATTTTAGGAACTTTTTTTTGTATGGATGTCTTTTAAGAAATAAAATAATTAAAAAAATAATAAGGTTTCATACATATCTATCCCAAATATCCATCATATACTTAGCAGAACACAATTACAAGAAGGAATTTTATAAAATAACTAATATGATTCCAAGTCATAATGCAACATCTAAATTTAAATCAAAACTTATTCAAGTAAAATTGAAGTGTGTAATGAAAATAGAGTTATAAGAATAAATGCTGAAAATTTACCAAAGCATTCTTCCATGACACATACTGCAGAAAAATCTTATTCATTTCATCGGCACATAGGCTGCCTTGTCCTGAAGCTGTTTGAAGCTAATTATAGATTATAAAATTATAGTTCATTCATTTTTTTAAATATGTCTAAGTGCAATTAACACTTTGCTTATAATTGTATCTTTCAATGATACACACAGATTTCATAAGAACAAGTGAAATATGTTTTTTTGTTATTCACAATGCAGCGTAGTTTTGCAATTACCCTATTACTGTACAAAAAACAGTAAAATGCATGTATTATTTTACTGAAATGTTGTAAATTTATAAGTTATTGCCATGTTTTTTTTATGACGAAAATGCAATAGGATAAATATCATTGCAATAATTAATACTCAAAATTTGAATATTTTTATATGAATCGAACAGGATTGTTCTCCATATCACAAAAATAAGAAACACGTGTTTGTCTTATATGGCAAAATCAAATAATAATTGCATGTAATAATTTCACAATATATACAGTGTATTGGTGAATTAAAACAATAGCAGCCCACAAAGAACACTGTCGGATTGTGATTATCATGGAAAAAATTCACAATATGTCAAGTCTGCATAATATTCACAGACATATAAATTGAATAACAGGTAGTTTCGTTTTTGATACTTACCATATCATGTGAAATATCTAGACGAGCCAGTAAGGAAAATTTAACGACTGAAAGGTAAGTAACATTACATCCATGGCTTCTTTCTGGTTCATTGTTTCAACATTTTCACCTCACACAGGTGGTATTAATTGTTTACCAGTGTTTCAACATTTTCACCTCACACATGTGGTATTAATTGTTCACCAGTGTTTCAACATTTTCACCTCACACAGGTGGTATTAATTGTTCACCAGTGTTTCAACATTTTCACCTCACACAGGTGGTATTAATTGTTCACCAGTGTTTCAACATTTTCACCTCACACAGGTGGTATTAATTGTTTACCAGTGTTTCAACATTTTCACCTCACACATGTGGTATTAATTGTTCACCAGTGTTTCAACATTTTCACCTCACACAGGTGGTATTAATTGTTCACCAGTGTTTCAACATTTTCACCTCACACAGGTGGTATTAATTGTTCACCAGTGTTTCAACATTTTCACCTCACACAGGTGGTATTAATTGTTCACCAGTGTTTCAACATTTTCACCTCACACAGGTGGTATTACTTGTTCACCGGTTCAGTGCTTTCTGTGTAATTGAAATAGTAAATTACTACATAGATAGGCAGAATAACTTAAGGATGAAAACAAGTTACCTTTATTGGTCGAGGGACTCTTAAAAGGGATATCTGTGGGCCAGAAATCTGGTTTCATGCTTTCATCACCCCAATATCCCCTACTGACTTTCTTCTTCTTTGTCACTGAAAATCAGGAAAAGAGTTTAAAAGGGATATCTGTGGGCCAGAAATCTGGTTTCATGCTTTCATCACCCCAATATCCCCTACTGACTTTCTTCTTCCTTGTCACTGAAAATCAGGAAAAGAGTTATACATAATAAAAAAAAAATAGTACTTAAAATAAACCTAACAATACATGAAAGTGTCGGTCTTGTTATTAATTGTAGTGACTAATCAGAAAGTTATGAATAACAGTAAGTGTAATGTTTTTATTTACATGCTTAAAATAACCGCTGATCATGTTGGTTTCATGGTAGTTTAATTTACCTCTTTAGGATAACTTTTTTATTACATCTCTGCATAAAACTACAATCTGAACTCTCTCATATATTGTTATTAAAGAGTAGATATACTATATTTTCAAAAGAATGCTGAAATTTATTGATTTATTTTTTGAAACTATAGAAATCAACGATGCTGTAACTATGGAAGTTGTATCAATCACATGGAGCTAGTTTTCATTTCATAAATGAGAAATATGACAAATGCTTCAGTGAAAAGAATGATAAGGAAAATATTGGCCCCTCTTATTTGTAAGTTCAATGTTACATTAGAAAAGAAATAGTTTTAGGTGACTTGTAGACATGATAAGAAGTGAAATAAAACTATTTTTTTAATTAGAAATTGTTTGGGATTAGAGGAAATTTAAACCATCAAGTGATTGCATTTATAATGCATTAGATTTCATACTAATATACTTACTGTATTTTTGAGTGATATCCGATAAAATATGTCTTTTGATAGTGATGTTGGTCTGAACTACATCTGTGGTGATTGCTGGTAATACTTATCAATATATAAATGAAGACATCATTAAGAAAACAAAATCCTAAACATTTTTATTTAATTACAAAAAACTAATAGGCAGCATTAGTGTTCATTCTTAATATCTAAATGTAAGTTGTATTTGATAAGTACTATATATACCATGGTTTTTACGAGTTAACATATTTAAACAAACGAATCCGAAGGATGAGTTTGTTTAAATATGTTAATGAGTAAGACACATGGTATAAAAAATTTGTAATATAAATAAAATGATTGACAGCTTCAAGACCTTCAACTAATATCGGAAATTGATCACGTTACAGTTTTATCCAATGAAATGGAAGCTCGCGCAAGTCACTTTTGGGCCTCGTGTGTGATCTTCTGTGTATTTCATGTAATAGAACCCCTGAATTTGCAAAAAAAAAGAAAATGTCAGATTTTACCGATTTTTATTTAGTTTTCCGCCCCGTGTAAGGTTGTTTCCGCAAGTAACTTCATAATGTCATCAGCCTGAGGTAAACAAAAATATCGGATTCCAGCGTCGGACAAGCAATAACTGATTATTCTAATGACGGTAAGAATTGTGTTTTTTTCAAGTATCATACAAATTAATAATATTTTACAGAATTTTCATCTCATTGAAAAATGCATATTTATACATTTCTAGTTTTCGTACAAACTGCTTTCTTCCGTTATTTTATTAATTCGATTATTAGATTACTTATTAAAACACAATTTTAATGATAAAACACTGCATTTAAACAGTAGCGCGTCCAGGGAGCGTAGATATTGTACGTTCCCCTAATTGATCGCTAAAAAAAATCGTGTTTTTTTCACAGATATTTGTAGCCGATATTTATTCCTTTTTCTATAGGTACCCCCTTTTTTAAATCGAATTTTAATTGGATATTCGCAAATGAAATGATAGTTTCACATTTCCTTTTTTCACAACTTAAAGAAGAAACATTTAGTAAATGTTTCCAAAATTAGGGGAATTCGTAACAATCCTATATAGTTTGAAAAAAAGGTTTAAGATTTGGGTACACTTAATTTATTGCTTTTTGTTATGAAATGTAAACAAATGAAGATCTTCACCTTTTAGTACGTTTAACAGTTTCCTAAATATTTAAGAGGCGGATACATTGAAAAGAAAAAGGTGGAGCTTCAGCCATGGAATAACATGAACATGAATATGTTATACCATGGCTGAAGCTCCGCCTTTTTTCCTTTGAATTCTAGTTGAGTTGTATATTTAATTACCAAAGTATGGTACAACATTAATTTTCATATAATATACCATGGTTTTCCCTCACAACACTTTTTAAGCTAGTTATTTCATAAAAACATCAAAGGAAAAAATCCAATTTATGTTACAATAATACATAGATATAGGAAGATGTGGTGTGAGTGCCAATGAGACAACTCTCCATCCAAATAACAACTTAAAAAGTAAACCATAATAGGTTAAAGTACGGCCTTCAACACAGAGCTTTGGCTCACACCGAACAACAAGCTATAAAGGGCCCCAAAATTACTAGTGAAAACCCATTCAAACGGGAAAACCAACGGTCTAATCTATTTAAACAAAACGAGAAACACGTATATATTACATAAACAAACGACAACTACATAACATATATAACGGTTGAGGGTGAACACAGATGAGGCTACTTTCAGATCTTATAAATCAATCTGAAAGTTTTTTTAATATACAATTATAATTTGAAATAAACAATAAACTGACATCTTTGCCTCTCTATAATGGCAAGATTTATGTTTTTGTATATGAACTGTTACACTACATTCCCTTGTATTCAGGTGCAGAATATCCGAACACAGCCCTTGGAATTTGAAGCTTCAATCACTTTGTGCAAATCATATAAACACTGCAGGTCATCATTGAGTGCATATACACCTTTAAAACTTAGGTTTTTTTTAGAACATTTATTATTAATATGGAAATGTTTTGTCATGAGAAATATATAAATCAGTAACAAATCATGCATATTGAAAATTCATCTTAAGGCATGCGGACGAATCATTTTGCTATATATATAAATCTTATTCAAATACTTTTATGAGGCTTACCAACAAACAATCGCAGAAAACAAGAAAATTATACCACTACAATATAACAAGTGTTACTGTGAGATTGAATTAACTGTTATTTATTCATCATCCACACATGAAGTCACGTCAGAAAAAAAACAACATTTAACTATACCAAAACCTAACTAACTTTCAGGTATAGAGGTTTCTCAGACAAGTGCCTGTGACCATCCACCAGAACTTGTGGTGCTCTTATGTTCAGTACTTTAGTTCTTTGTTTATTTCTATATATGCAAGTGTATTGACAACATAAAACTATGTAATTGATATTTTCAAGTTTGTTAACAATGCACCTTAGGAAAAGAAATTTGCACTTATTTTCTATTTCATTTTTTTACGAAGTTTTTATCTATCAAAATAAATCTAATACTAGATGATGTATACCTTCTCTTATTGTTGGGATATATGGAGCCTTTCTGTAAGCTGTTTCTGTAAATTTTTCAATGGAGTCACGTGTTATGAAATCCATCAACCTTAGAGATCCTTCAATATTTTAAACACATGTCCTGTTCAATAAATGAAATATGATTTAACCATTTAATAAACAGTTGTATAAAATTGTATACATTATGTTATTATAAATTAAGGAATGTATCTCCCTCAAGCAAAGCTCTGATTCCTTTCACGGACTTGGCTATACTTTTTGGACCTTTTGGATTATAGCTCTTCATCTTTTATATAAGCTTTGGATTTCAAATATTTTGGCCACGAGCATCACTGAAGAGACATGTATTGTCGAAATGCGCATCTGGTGCAAGAAAATTGATACCGTTAATTTTATAACATGTTATATCTGTTTTCAAATTGCAATAACAATTTTAAATAACACTTTAACTTTCATCATATACCAAAGAACACTAAGACATTTTTTAAATGAAAGAACAGTTGTATTTTTGACCCAAATGAGGACAAATATTTCTGTTTTTACATGACACCAAATGACAAAGAAACGCAGTAATGGTTTCGGTTCTAAAGGAAATAAATCAAATTCATGTACATGCAATAAAAAAAAAAATTGCCACTGAAAACTGAAAAGTAAGAACTACTAAAATTGTGGAAATTGAACTTATTATTCAGTCACCGGAAACAACAGATAGAAATTTAAAAAAGAAAATCTTCTGAATAGGCCACCCAGGCTGTACATCAAATGTTTTTTCTTCAACAGATATTTCTACAAAAAATGCATAAAAAAATGAATATAACATCATCTTTCCATATTTATAAATAGCTCATTTACCTTTACAAATCACCTGCTGCCTATTTTTCTTACTCTTTGGAAGGTAAACCACCAACAAATAGGGATCTTTATCCTCCACCCAATTCTGCACTTTCATAAATATTTCAACACATTCTTTAAAACACCATTTTTCAGATGATTTGTTTAAAACATTGACATGATTAATGAAGCAGCAATTTCAAAAGCATTCATCTATGAATTTGTGTAGCTGACACTTAAGTTCTTCCATTACCACATTCCGTTATTACTGTATATAATAAAATGCATTGAACATGGACAATTGAAATAAAAGTATAAAATATAGAGTTTTTAAAATCTATGTATATAATAACAGGCTTGGGTATACAATAATGTTATAAAAACCTATGAAATGAAATAATCAATTGGTAGTTTACATTTAAGAATTAAGGCTGTTATTCCGTTAATTGTAAATAAAAGAGCATCAAGATGATCATACAATGGATTATAACATAAGAAGTGATACCTTTTCTACTCTAATCAGCCATTCCAGTACATTTCTGACAGCTGGGGATGGATGGGGAGATTTTTTTAATACGAACCAGAACAAAAAATCATGACAAACTACCTATCAGATGTAGTTTTATTTTACATTTACCTTGAAAACTTTACTGCTGCAAAACCCTTTTTGCCTATAATTGTACGTGTCAGATGATTTTTGTACACACCTCACAAGGACATCCATCCCCTTTATATGTCTGCACGCTACACTTTGTTGGGTTTAATTTCAATTGGATATTTTATAATCATAGTAAAGTATATTTTTTGATAATTAAGTCCTTGATTTTTTTTTATTGGTTTAATCAATGCATATTTTATCATGAAAAAAAGCTAGTACATACAGTCGTCTACCGAGGTCTACATGTAAGTTTGCCCTCTCTAACTGTTTTTGTCTCGCCTTGACGGAGTCAAAAAGAGAGACATAGGTATGCTGTTTCCGGCGTCGGCGACGGCGTCAATAATGTATTAGTTTGTGATTAGCTCAGTTTTATGGGGAACCACTAGTGGTATATCAATGATAATTGGTATGCAGATGTATTACCATTGCCATGAAGATTATTTGGCTCCGCCCCCTCATTCATGGTCTATTGACTTTGAATAGTTTGCTTACTTTACATGTATTAGTTTGTGATTAGGTCAGTTAATGGAGATCCACTTGTGGTACGTCAATGATAATTGGTATGCAGATGTATTACCATTGCCATGGAGATTTTTCGGCTCCGCCTCCTCAGTCATGGTCTATTGACGTTGAATGGTTTGCTTACTTTCCATGTATTACTTTGTGATTAGGTCAGTTTATGGAGATCCACTTGTGGTACATCAGTGATAATTGGTATGCGGATGTATTAGCATTGTCACATCAATTAGCAATATTAGCACATCTCATTGCCATGGAGATTATTTGGCTCCGCCCCCTCAGTCATGGTCTATTGACTTTGATTGTTGTGCTTACATTACATGTATTAGTTTGTGATTAGGTCAATTTTTGGGGATCCACTTGTGGTAGGTTAATGCTATTTGGTTTGCAATTTTATTAGCATTAATTGGCACAATTCATTGCCAAAATTACAAAAAGGCGAGACATCTCTCTGTGATAATAGTTATCAAAGGTACCAGGATTATAATTTAGTACGCCAGACGCGCGTTTCGTTTACATAAGACTCATCAGTGACGCTCAAATCAAAATATTTATAAAGCCAAACAAGTATAAAGTTGAAGAGCATTGAGGATCCAAAATTCCAAAAAGTTGTGCCAAATACTGCTAAGGTAACCTATACCTGGGATAAGAAAATCCTTAGTTTTTCAAAAATTCAAAGTTTTGTAAACGGAAAATTTAAAATATGACCACATTATTGATATTCATGTCAACACAGAAGTGTTGACTACTGGGCTGGTGATACCCTCGGGGACGAAACGTCCACCGGCAGTGGTATCGACCCAGTGGTGTAAATAGTTATCAAAGGTACCAGGATTATAATTTAGTACGCCAGACGCGCGTTTCGTCTACAGTTTATTAACTGACGTTTCTGAAATCTTTCACCAGGTCAATATTGTAGCCTTCCAACTCTTCTGTTGTTTCAAGTTCCTGAAAAATTATATGAACTGCAGTGGCTGGCTATATATAGCTAGGAGATTAATATTGATGAGCTCGAGTAGGAAATTAGCTTGTTTTTTAGGGGACGACCATTTGATATTCTGGGAGGGGGGACAGGAGGATTTTGAAAATAACTAACCCAGTCTTGATAATCACAAAAATAAATGGTTTGTTCTTCGGTAGTTTGAAAATAAATTACCTGACTTTCAATGTGTTCAAAATAAATAACTCAACAGGTATATAGCGTCATGGGCCTTCAGCGGTTCAAAAACCCTTCAAAAATTGTTTTGTCTCGATCCGCTCGGCCAATTATGTTTGACAAAACTTTTGAAAGAGGCTAGGTAAAACCAACTTTTAATAGTATATGTATGTATACAATAAATGTACATATGTATATTGGTTGGGAATATATATTATTGGTTCATTTCGTGAAGAAAAGTATAAACTACTTAATCTAATTATACCAATTGTCTTTTATAATATACTATGTATTTGTGTTTCGTTTGTACTGTCTCGCTATGTATTATCTTAATATGTTTATATACATTATCCTCTTTACACAAGAATGTGTCTGAGGTTACGAATAAAATCTTGAATCTTAAAATTTCTGCAGGGGTTAATGCTTAGTTCTGATTAAATGGTACACAATAACTTGACTATACATGTATTATTCATAATTAACAAATATTTTAAAAATTGTATGTTTTCGAATATCATAAATATAGTTGTGAAAATGAATAATCAGTCTCTGGCTTTAATGAAAATGAAAAATCTTGCTTCAATAGTGCAGAAAATGAATAATCTGTCCTCTCAGTTTACAAAAATAAATAACCGATCAAAAACAAATCCTCAACCCTCCCACCCCCACACCAAAATTTCAAATGGTCATCCCTTATCTGTAGTTTTAACTTTTTCATACGACCGCAAAATTTAAAAATTTGAAAATACGGATCTGTACTTCAAGTGAATATGCTGGGTCAAAAGGATAAGCATAGCTGGCTGTGGAGTATGTGTATCTGGATAGTATAGTGCAAAATTATATGAATGTATTTAGTTTTGTACTTCCTGTGTGTGATGTGGTATATAGTGATATACTACATGTACCATATTTGCAATTTCGTAGGAATCTTAAGTGGTTAATATATTTTCCAAGTATCCTTGTTTGAATTGCAGAACATAGAAGATTCGTTTATTCAATCAGTGCATACATGTAATAAAAGCATTTTGGTGATGAGCTGAATTAAACTAATGCAGCCTAATGACGTGAATAGTAAAGATAATGATCGTTTGTTAAAAAGTGAAGAAACGTTTTTTTGCTTGTTTTAAAATGATCTGTTTCATTCAGACATATGTTTGTGATGGTACTTTGTTAATAAACATACATATTAAATAAATTAAACATTACACTGTTTTCTATTTCTACATCGTCAATTGAGAACGTATGATCTAGTATTGTGTCATATTTCTCTTTTTGATTGGTTAATATACATGTACTACTCCTATCAACACAAATACAATATACTGTATGTCGGAAAGATGAGCAATTTTATTTTCGATATCATCCTTCAAACACATATAATCCAATATTATATCGTATCCTTTTTTTCCCTTGTTTTTACATAATAAATAAGTCACGAAAAAACATAAAAATAATAAAATCGTATGATTATGTGGAACTAAAAAGTCGATTAATGAAGTGCTTGTGATTGACGGAACTTAGCATATGACAAGAGAAGGAAATAGGATGTTGCTATAGAGCTTCCTACACCAGGATTGATTGATTGTTAGTTGCTTAACGTTCAGTGGGATATATTTTATGCGTATTCATTGATTGATTGATGGTTGCTTATCGTCCAGTTGCAAATATTTCATGCATATTCAGGGCGAGAACAAGTTCACAATAAATACTATAGGTAGGTCTTGTCATATTATAGGCCATAAGGGATGATGGTCTTGGAAAATTTCGACTGGCACTGGAAAATAAGGGTATATTGGATAGGGACAGAAATGTTGCCTTACAACAGGCCCACTACCAACGTACTCTCAAAAAGTTGTTGTGAGGGTTCTTAACGTGCAGAGAGCGTGGCACTGGCACTCTCCACGAGTGATTGGATTTAACAACCCCATTCTGACCGGACGTGAAAAGTAAAATCACAAAAATACTGAACTCAGAGGAAAATCAATTTGGAAAGTCCATAATCACATGGCAAAATCAAAAAACAAAACGCATCAAAAACGAATGGACAAAAACTGTCATATTCCTGACTTGGTACAGGCATTTTCAAATGTAGAAAAATGACTGCGAACTTAATACATCCCGAACAGCCAAACGGACGCCCCACTTTCTACACCAGGATTGATTGATTGTTGGTTGCTTAATGTTCAGTGGGAAATATTTCATGCGTATTCATTGATTGATTGATGGTTGCTTAACGTCCAGTGGCAAATATGTCATGCATATTCAGGACGAGAACAAGTTCACAATAAATATAATTGGTAGGTTGATAAAAGAGCGGCCATCTGGGATGATGGTAGGGAAAATTTGGACCACTGCAAAATGAGGGTATATTGGATAGGGACAGAAATTTTGCCTTGCAACAGGCTACCTATGGACCCACCAAAGAGTTCATGCAAGGGTTCTTAACGTGCAAAGAGCGTGGCACTCTCTTTTCACGAGGCATCGGATTTAACGTCCCCCTTCTGACCGGACGTGACTGCGAACTACATACATCCCGCACAGCCAAACAGACGCCTCACTTAGGGAACCATTTTACTGCAAGTCGGGAGAAGACCAAGTGACCATATTTCTATAACCCAGTCACCCTTGATACAATAAACGATTTAAAATTTTACAGTGAAAGACAATAATGTTGGAGAATCGGTATAATTATGTATTCCATCTTTTAAAAGGTTACAGGATTTCAGAAACTCCAGCATACTGATCACTTGTTTCTCTGCGTAGTATGTTTTACCCTTTTGTTCCTTATTAACAAAATATGCTTTATTCTATTCCAAAGTAATAAAGGAGTAAGTTCGGTAAGTGCCATATTTGGCCCCAATCATAAAGTTCATGGTTACTGTACAAGACAATAATTGTTTTAAGTTACATAAAAGACATGTGAGAAAGTTAAACAGAGCTGTTTTTGTCAAAGATTTTTTCTAACACATTGATTTTTACATCCTAAAAAGGTCCAAATAAGGGATTTTGGTGAAATTTGACAAAATCAGCTAGATTTCAACTAAATAGAGGATGAGGAAACATAGAGCGCAGGCGTCGACAACCTTAATATTCAAATAAGACATGTTAAATGTCTTCACAGACATTATTTTAAAAGATCTTGTTGTTGACGTATGCGCTCTATGTTTCCTGTCAAATAATCTTTGGTAATTTACCCATTTTCATTGATTTTTTTGCGAAAAATCAATATGAGTACAACTTGTGACGTCATTATGAAACGCAGACACGTAAAATTTTCATCAGAATGGTTCATGTCCTATATAGTTAATGTATTAGCTTTAATTTATTGTGATATTGGTCAATAAATCCGCATTTACGCAAAAAAGGGGGCCATTTTAGAACCTTATCGAACATACTCCTTTATAGCGTATGCTACCATTTTTATGATGAAATGCATTGTGGATTATTTCTTTAGACGGGTTTTCAATTTCACATGGGAATGGTTGTATCCAAGGATGAAAAATCAAAAGTTTTATAAGAACGAATTTCAGAAAAAACCGAGTTCTTTTAGAGATTTTAAGAATCCACATATGGTTAAGGTTTATGTACCCTTCTGTAGCCATTTTTGTACGAATTTTTCAAACCTCAATTGTATCAAAACTACAGATATAATGAATAATAGAGATAGGCCATTTAATACATATTCCAAGGGGAAACTTCATGCAAAGCATGATTTTTTACTGTGTCATTGCATTTGATAGAAAAAGAGGACTTTGTGGCAAAGAAATCAAGATTTTTGTAGAAAATCCACAGCCTTTAATACAGAGATTTTTGTTTTAAAATTTGAAACATAAATAACTTACTTGATTTTCTATGATGTGCTAGTGTTTATTTTTTACAAAAAGTTCTAAGCAACCTGTAAATTCGAATACACCTCGTGCTTAGTCACTATAGTCGAGCGCACCCTAAACGGTTACTTGATTTTGGCAATATTTATATTAGTTTTAACCAATAACTACATTTATAAACTTGTTTTAAGGAAATCAATGCTAGCACCGCATGCAACAATCCTATATCTATCAGTCATCAAATTGACAAATATGAGAGTACAAGGATAAAGGCTGTGGATTTTCTATGAAAATCTTGATTTACTTGCCACAAAGTTCTCTTTTTCTATTAAATGCAATGGAACAGTAAAAAATAATGCTTTGACGTTACGCTCGATGTTGGTGTCACTTTTGGTAACGTCGTAACGTCAAAATCATGTTATATGATTGACGTTTTGTAATATTGACGTCCATTATATTTAACAACTTAACCACAAGTTTAAACCCTTGGGTTTCTGTTAATAAAAGGAGATACGGGTGTATGCCAGAGGACCTCTAGACAAATGGAAATATATATAAGGAATACGTATGGTGTTTTGTGAAAACAGAAATTGTGGGATTTACGCTACATTCAAGTCCACGCGTATGCATTCATGCACAATTTGTTTTAAAATAATGTTTACCGGTCGAAAAAACAAGATTTTTTTTATTATGAAAATCGCACTGAAGAGGAGAAACCCTTACAATTTTTAGATTTTTTTTTATACTTGTTCTTTTTGTTTTTAACTTTAAATATGGCTGTAGGGAGTATAATCTTTTTATATCAACCTTTAACAAATTAACTTTTGCGTATTTTCAAAGATTGTAAGATTGTAAAGTCTGTCAAAATTCTACGATAACAATATTTGATTGTCAAGTTTGATTTTTTGGGGGAATTGGATGGTTATAAAAGGCGCGCCTCCGGGTGCAGGATATTCTCGCTGAATTGGTGGCCTTCGGCTGCTGTCTGCTCTTTAATTTGGTCGGGTTGTTGTCTCTTAGACATATTCCCCGTTTCCATTCTCAATTTTATACTTTATGTTTTACTTTGTTCTGTATTTTTTTTCTCTCTCTCTCATTTACCTGTTTTGTCGTTGATGGTATCTTATTTAATTGTTCTTAGTTGGCACATTCTCGATTTTCTGTTCCTTAGAATACAATTTAAGTTGTACGTTAATGTCATGTGATTTTCTCCCGAGTAATTTTTTTAAATTTTGCATTTCTCTAAAATATCACAAACAAAAGCTATCAAACGCGAGAGAAAAGATAAATAACGCGTCATACATTTCTAAATCACTTCTTTTAATATCAATTGGAGAAATAAAAAAATAATAAAAAAATTCTTCAATGTAATAGATATTATTGCTTCGGACAATATTGATACAACATTGAGAAAGTTCTATAGTGCTCTCATCCTGTGCCGTGACACATTATTAAGCCGTGACACAATAAAAATTTCAAATGAAAATCAATGAATCAGTTCACATAAATTAACACATTCCAAAACATTATTATTCTCTTCTTCGGTTATAGGTTGCATTTCTGTAAATATTGACAATGCAATTTCCCATAGGAACTCCTTTTACGGCTAAAACTGTACCACTTTTACCATGAAGTTTTGAAAAATATCTTATCTAGAATTGAAAGTTTATATGCACCACAATTTTTTTCAAAGATCAAAATATAGGGCTGTGCGGCATATTTTCAACGTTTATATGCCCTGAACTTCTCAGAGTATAAACTGACACTAATTTTCTTAACTACCCCTACCTCGAATGAAAGGTTACCACTGATTTCAATGTAAACAATATGCACGTGTATATTTACTGGTAACATTCCCAAGTTATGTCTCTGTGATATGGAACACAGAGAGCCTAACTGGGAACCAGTATGTTAAAAAATTAACTTTCTATGCATATTCAAGACCTCCCCAAAAGAGGCGTGGTTTGAGAAACAGCTGTATTTACAAAGTGCAACCAAAAATGAGCTTATTTCTTTTCAAAACATTGTCTTGACATACATACAACACGGAAGCGCTTGAGACAATTATCTTTTGATTTTTAAAAAGACTGTACTGTAAAACGTGATGTTTTTTTCTTAATGAAATAATGTCCATTAATTACAGATGTTCCATCAGAAAAAGTCGACCCCCACTCAATAGTTTCTTCTCCTGTTAACATAATTATGACTCCCCGATGTAGCTTTAAGGAGGAAGAGACAATTTTCCTCCTCATCACATAAATTGCAAAAAATTGACCGGTATTTATCATATCAACGAATGTCTCATATCTGTCATCTTCTAATGTCTCGTCCTCTGAATTGGAATCCTAGCTCTCGCTCTACTTTGACTTCCAACGCAATGCCAACTAGATCAGTAAACAAACAATGGTCATGCTCAAGGCACCCGCCACAATAGCATGACACGGTTCGAACTAGTACCGTTTGTAGATTTTTTGTTTCTACTCGATGTATGGAAATTATCCCCTTTATTGGTTTAAACGATTTTCTATTTCTAGGAATTTCTTCTACATATTTAAAAATTCTTCGATTGCACGCATATGACAGTGGTGTTGTTAATCGTTAACAATTCTACAGCCGGACGTATCCGAAATTGTCCGCGTATAACGTCAATATCTGCTTGATTTTTCAAAAGTCCACCAGCTTGGGTTGCGGTTTTTGTTGTATTTAAGTCACATTGTTTGGTATGGTGACACAATTATCTACTATATCGACTTCAATATCTAACACGTCGACCTAACATCTGACAAGTCAGTATAATTATCTAACAAGTCAACTTGAAAATATCAGACATGTTGAGTTGAATATTTGACATGCCAACCTGAATATCCAACATGTTGATTTAATGTCCAAAACTTTCTTCATCAATATCTGTGTAAGGCAACATACAGTTTCGCTGATTTTTATTTGATACATATATACTTTTAAAATATTACTCATAAAACGGAAAAATTTCAACCTATGTTTGGAAATATTAATATCCAATTAGCTGTACGCAGAACATATCTCCGTATTTGATTGTTTACATATCGATATGTGTCAGTGTGTCCGTATTCGTATACATATATGTATTTCAATACTTTAATTAATACGAATATCCATTATGTATGATATGCTAGTTGTACTTGAGGCGATAATTATGTTCTCCACTGAAGCTATTAATTTTGTATATACATGTAGAATTTTGTTGTTGTTGGGTTTCTGTTTCATTAGCTTAACAAAAAATGACATGAAAGAAAAAACATTTGAAAGAAAAAGTATATTTTGAATTAAGTTTTAGATGTTTTTATAACAAAATAAATACGTTTCAAAAACCGCCATAACGCAAAAAAAAAAACGGTGAACGTCAAAAACGTCAAATAAGCGACGCTGTGACATTTTGGTAGACCACCATGTGACCAATGTATTTTGATAATTTGTACATTAATCTTTATCCTATTTATATTGAAATGTTCCTTCGGTTTGAGAATTTCCGATTATCGCTTAAATTTTCTTATTAATTATACAGTTTTCACTTATTTCTAAAGATTTGTAACAACTTGTTTTTTAGTATTTTAGAAAAAAATGAAGATGCCATTTTTGTGACATTTTGGTAGACACCCTTTCAACGCATCAGTAATCGAAATAAATTGACAAAAATTTAAACGAATGCATACTACCGTTTCTTTTTTATTAGGAATTTATCATATTGGTTTCATTTCTCCGTTCCGAAATGCACAATCCCTTTTTTTTCTTCGTTTTCTTTAAAAACCATCGAAATTACTAACGTTAAACGTTAGTTAATAGTTTTGTGACGGGAGCCCTGTGGGAACTCATATACATAATTAGATTTTATGTAATGCTTAAAAAGAGACTGCTATATGAATAAATGCAGTTCAGATGTTACAGTTTAACGGACATATAGTTTTTTCGGACTAGATACCATGCTTTACATATTTTTACTCGGTATTGAAAATTTCAAGTAGAGCATGTTTTTTTTAAACGTTGTTGTGACAGTGTTTTTCGGAGCTTCGATTTTGATTATGATGTCGAAGTTCTAATTGAATTCGTTCTTTTAAATTGGGAATCAATGTTTTTAAAGAATTTTCCAAGTTCGTTTTACATAATGATAATTGATATAAAGACTTTAATGACAAACAATCTCGCTATCGATGGATTCTCATCTGTTATGCCGCAAAGGGCTTATATTTTTCCTTTAATGTCTACAAGCTGAAATGGATTCTTCCAAGGTCTACTCGATTCGAAAATGGTGTCGATTACGTCATACAAATATGACATCACAAAGCCCTAACGTTCCTCTTCCAAATGGCATACAATTTTTATATTTTATTTACTTATGGGTATCCGAAATTTGGAGGAACCCTCAAAAACAATATTAGTATGTTACCCGTCTACACGCAAAAACATATGATTTGTCTTGTTTGTTTTTGAAAAGCTTATTGACAAAAGTGAATAAAAACTAATAAGCCACCGTAAAAATAATGTTTTAAGTGCTCCGAAGATTTAAACACAAAAAACCATTTGATCTTCTCGGTATTTTTCTTATTTTAAGCCGATAATTGGTCAGAGGTACATGAAATTAGAAAACGTCACCAACACCGAGCGTAACGTCTTTGCATCAAGTTTCCCCTTGGAATATGTACAAAATGGCCTATCTCTATTAATCATTATATCTGTAGTTTTGATACAAGTGAAGTTTGAAAAGTTTGTACAAAAATGGCTACAGAAGGGTACATAAACCTTAAAACCACTACGCGAGTAAACAGTTTCACAGAATAATCTAGAATAAAAAGATTGTTAGTTAGAAGTGTTGAGAGTAATATTGTGTGAATCAGTGGGAAAGCCACAGATCGATTCTGCGCCTCCTTCCATATGACGTAAAGGCCAAAAATCAAGGGCGACAATCGCGATTTTTACATAGACGGCGACAGTATCGCGCCATTTCGGTAATTTGTTTACATCGTGTATGTGTGATTTTTCAAGAAATTTATTATTAAAGACAATTAAACTTGTGTCATTTCATCATTAATTAGTTATATAGGTAAGTTTTTCAGGTGACTATGCTATTTTTTCTTCTCAGGAGATTTTATTTTACAAGAAACGAGCTTCTGAAAATGACAAGTGACTACGTTGTTTTGGATGATGTCCCCAATTATTTGCATAATTACCCATCACTCCTTGTCGAACTGCAACTGATGCTTTGAAAAGGAAGCGCATCATTCAGCGCCATTTTCAACAGGCATTCTTAAAAAGCAGGTGTCTAAGCTTACAAAATCCCATTATATTTTCATCATAATTATTGATTCAAATGTAGAAAGGTTTGAACAATATTCCTTACACCATTTCCATAGATCAGATCGGTATACAGTGAGATATTGACCCTTTTCGAAGCTAAAATCAAAGCATGCTATAGACTACATGGTAATTCACTGCATGGAATTTTAATTTTGTCAACACAAATTTTTGCTTTGTCATAATTTCATCTACATTCATTGAGGTCGTGTGATGATAGTGTTTAGTTGTCTTGCATAGAAAAAAGTTCAACCTTTGCTAAAACAGGATTTTTTCTTTAAAACTGAAATAGTTATGTGAATCCGAACTCAAACAACTGCCCATTGTTTGTCAACATCATTGCAATTTTGTTAAATATTGGTTCATTCTGGTAAAATGACATCCTTATTGTATTCTTTGTTTTGTTTTTTATTTGTGTTTTTTGTTAATATGTTTGCAATTTTTGCATTTTAGTAACCATACTTGAATATATACATGAATATAGGGCTACATGAGAAAGTTCTTTAGGTTCATCATGTTCTAGCATTACATTTTAGAATTAAGTACCCTTTTCAGTATTTGAAAGACTTATTGCATCGTTTATATAAAATGTTGTGTATTCATTTTCAGCATATATGTCACATAGCTTATTTGTGGGTTTTATATGGCTTGTTATAATTTTAAAAATATCTAGTACCAATATAAAATAAAATGTGAATACACATGTAGCAAACACAACATTTTTGTTTTTATTGAGGTCCTTCATCAGGAAGGCTTACAACTGTAGGTCCTTCTTTAGGTACGCTCATGTCCTTAGGTACGCTCAGGTCCTTTATCAGAAAAGCTAACAATTATGTAGGTCCTTCATTAGGTACGCTCAGGTCCTTCGTCAGAAAAGCTTACAATTATGTAGGTCCTTCATTAGGTACGCTCAGGTCCTTCGTCAGAAAAGCTTACAATTATGTAGTTCCTTGATCAGGAACGCTCAAACTTAAACCTTACTGAGATTATTTTGACAAATTAACAAATATGTCTAAAAAGACCAACTGTTATAAGGTACATCCTGAAAGAGAGCCTGGACCTTGCATTCACTGTGAACGTCACAATGATAGGTATATTCGTCTTATCCAGAAAAAAACCTGATAATTATGATTTTTTTTTTCAGTTTATTGTTCAAATGTATAATTATTCTGAAAGTGCTTATATGTGCAGAACATGCGAAATGACATTTCAACGTGCATTTGCCAAAGTTACTGAGGACAATGAAATTGGAGTTTCATCATCAAAAAATCCTTGTTCAAATATAGATGGAGCAAATGAAAGTAAAAGTACAGGTTTTCTCCATAGTTTTAATTTATGTTCAGAAAAAGGTGATCACTTAACATCTATTGATCCAAATTTACTAGAAAGAACTTTTTAGATAAATTTTCAGATAATGTAATGTAAATGGTATTTTATGTCATATTCATTATAATGCTTTAAGTAATTTTAAAAGAGAAATATCTCAGCATGTTGAGTGTGTCATATGTGAAATGTTCTCCAGTAAGAGGTTTATTTCTATAATTAAAGAGAATGTTGATATTTTCACAAAATATTTAACATTAGAATTACAACATGACACTGATGTAGATACTAAAGAAAAAATATTTTGCTGTCCATTATGTTACAAAAATTTCAATGCATTTTGTAGGTCTGATGCTTGGGAAGATTTGAAATATCAAACTTCCCAATATATGTGTGAACAAGTTTATAAATTTAAGTTTGACGAGTCTGTTAACCAAGAAAATATAGATCTTAATACTTTTGAGCAAATTAGAGATATTGTTTTAGAATCCTTTTTGAAGGAAGAATCTTTGTTGCTTCCAAATATATATGAAAAGTTCAAACAGGATTTATATATTAATATAGCAAAATTTGAATATGTTATATTTGAAACTGATCTAAAAAAAATTACAGCACAGCAATAAATGGATTTTTAAAATGTTGAAAATTAGATTCAGTAAGTGTTTGCAGGTTTTTGTGCCTAAAAGAAAACAGGATGGACGTTTAATATATAGAAACGGGATAAATTTTATAAACTGTTTACATAGTCTTACTGTTAAAAATAACCAGCTTAAATCTAAGAAAAATGATATCAGTGAACAGTTGATAGAAAAAAATTCTACCATTATAGCTATGAAAAATAAAATTACACCAAAACATAAAATTTTGAGTGAAGCACTACAAATATTAAGGTCTTTTGTTAAATCATATACCACAGGTAAGACCGCAAACTCATGTTTGCCTGATATACATGCTTTTGATGCTAAGCATGAAATAAATCAGATTCCCCCAGTTCTGTGGAACTTTTTATATAGGTTGAGTGCAACTGACAAAGAGGACAAAGAATTTGTAAAAACTGTTGCATCATGGGATCATCATTATATTGAGGCCCCATTTAATGTAAATAGAGCATTTCCAAGATTTTATATGTGTAGCTGTATATTTAATTGTCAAAATGCTCAGTGTGTACAACCTTTACATCTTCTCGTGACTGATATTTGTGACAAGTTCTCTAATGCCTCGTCTACATTTCTATCAATAAATGCTAGACTAGGTCTTGGAGTGTTAAAAGATTCCTTAAGAAGGTACATTACCAAGAGATGTAGGCAGTTAGAACAGCAGCTAAGGTTTCTTACTTCAAACAGTTTTGTTGTAGCTAGTTTTGATAACTTAGATAAGAATCAGTCTTATTCTGTTGTTGGCGTAGGTAAAGATAAGAGTTGTTTTCATGGAACAACCATACAGGCAGTAACTCCTTGTCCTTCTTTATTTACTAGTATCAGCAGTTCTGAGTCTTGTGGTACTGATTTAGATGATAGGGTTGTTCCTTTGCTTGTTAATGGTATTTCATCTGAATCTAATATTATTACTTCAGACATTAAAAGCAGTTCATGTGAGGTAGACTTAATTTCAAGTGCTGTTGCTATTGTTGATAAAGTTTCAACTTGCACAGCGTTATCTAGAGATCGTTCCCTAACATGCGACTTTATTCAGTCTATTGTAAATCCAGATGATGAAATTGGACCCTCCTGATCGGGCCAGGGGAACCAATTTGAAAAATTGACTGCTTCATTTTTGGATGTTACCCCTAGAGAAGCTGCCTCTTTTACTGAATTCACTGACTTGGTACATAGGTATGGGTTTACCAAATGTTTGTTACATGACAAACAGATACAGATACTTGGAATTAAAACTTTTCTTTCCATTCCGTCAGAAAAAACTGAGAAGTCTGATTTTACATCTGTTGCTGTTCTAGATGATACTAGAAATGAAATTGGTAAATCGTGCAAATATATTGTTGTAGTAGGGGATGGCAAAAGTTATGACCATTTGATTAAGTTAAAGAGTGAGTATGGTGCAAACTTGTCCTGGGTTTTTCCATACCCAGGGGATTGGCACATACTCAAAAATCTATTGCCAATATTTATGAAAGTGTATTTGGATGCTGGTCTGAAACAACTTGCATCCAAATTACATCATGGCTCTACATACAGAATTTTAACTAATTGTACTACATTTGCTGTAACCCATAGATTATTACAAGTATGGGAAGCTATCTTGAGGTACCAGGTAAGTTCTTTTCTTTCAGTTTCAGATAAAATCATAGAATGTAATACCTCTTTTGAACACATAATAGAGGATATTTTTTCGTCTATGAATAAAAATTCTCTTGATGAGACAAATAATTGTGATATTGATTCTTTGTGGATCCAAATATTTTCTCAGAAAATAGATATTTTTTCTGCATTTTCAAATGATCTATCAGAATTTAAAAAATTGGAGATATGACCAAAGTTCCAAAAGTGACACGTTCACTTTTTGGGATTCTTTTATTCATACTGATTTTTTTAATTATCTTGGTTTTTATATGGCTATTAGAACCAGAAACTGGGAACTGAGAAATGCATGCTTGAAACAATTGGCTTGCTTTTTTCATGCCTTTGACAAGCATAACTATTTAAGGATGATACCTTATCACCTTGCAGATTTACAAAACTTCCCGCCTGATGTTTTGGGCTTTTTTCAAAAACGGTGTTTCTCAGTTTCCATTTCTGGGGAAATTTCTCTGTAGCTCTTGATGAAGCTCATGAGATGCAAATTAATTTGAAAACAAAGAATGCTTCAAATTCATTCAGCCAGTCTTCACTGGCAACATTAACCTCTTATCTGCCATTCAGAGCAGAAACACTTGATAATTTAAAAACCCAATTAAAGTTTAACAGATTCTCCCCATCATACTGAAATGACTGTCCCATATGTACAATTACAAGAGAGAAATATAAATGAATACTTTTCTCAGTAGGAGCAGTCCACATTATTTATTTCAGATGATAAAAAAACTCCACACCACATTTTTTGGACATTATTGCAAAAAAAAAAAAAGCCCCATCCCCCCCCCCCCCCCCCCCCCCCAAGAAGAAGAAGAAACCTTTTTACATTTTCTGCTCCCAAGGTCACTGTTACTAAACAGAAGAAGGAAATAAAAGATAACAAGACAGTTATTTCCTGCCTGAGAAAAAAAATGCTTTTTTCCAAATTTTCGAACAAAGCTGTTTCAGATTTAGACCAGTGTCTGCAATTACTCAGGGCAATATGTGATGCAGATGGAATACCAGAAAAAGGTCAAAAATCTTGAGCTACTTCTGTATTTAAGAAGATGTATCCAGTATCCTTTATTTCAAGTTTACCCCCACCCCCCACTTAATACTGATATAGCCCATGTAATAGATGGAATGTTTATTATTAACACCATCCCCCTGTCTGTGCATAACACATTTTTAGATTATGCACGGTTTCAGTTTGATAAGTGGGTTGTACGACCCCACTTTCAATTTAAGGCAACTGAGGTTCATTTGGTATTTGATCACACAAACAGACAGGGTACCAGTCCTAAAGACATTGAAAGATCCACAAGAGATATATCTGATCAAACTGTTGAGTTTGATCAATTATGTCCTGCTACTGATTTACCCTCTAACTGGAAATCCTGTCTGTCAGTCCGTAAACAGAAAAGGCTTCTAGTAAATTTGATTTCAGAGCACTTCCTAACATTTGCAAATCAGAAATTTTTTAATTTTGAATGCTCATTCATAACTGGTGGTGGATTTGATAACCAGTTTAAAGATCAGGCTAGACTTGCTATTTCTAATACATCTATAGAATACATGATAGCATCAGGTGACCATGAAGAGGCTGACACTAGGGTGTGGCTTCATGCAGTTAATTCCACTGCTCAAACAGTTATCATTTATAGTCCAGACACTGATGTTTATTTCATAGGTCTCCCTCTTGTAAAAAAACAGTGATAAGTCACTGTA